>NC_090811.1:31918964-32101464 GCF_036512215.1 Solanum lycopersicum
AATAAAAAAATGACATGAATAAGTTTTTTATCAAATAGAAATGACATAGATGGACCAAACTTGTAACCGATGACTTAAGTGAGTCTTTTCTCATATTTCATGACATATTTGAGCCTTTTTTTCTTATTTAAATCAAGTTATACACCATAGTCTAACCAATAATTTATCTATTATTTTATATAATTAAATTAATTATAAAGTGTGTATATTATTAGATAACATGATTTCCAGATCAATATTATCCATAAATAGTTTTAAATATATACAATTCGATTTATAATGGATGGTAAGTTTAATTTTAGTTATACGTGAAATTGTAACCCTCCACAATTTTCTAAGATAAAATCTGAACCGTACTTTGTATGTGTATAGAGTCGTACTGAATGATTCCTAGTTGCATGTGTATTAAGACTTTTTTTAAATAATAATTTTTTTGGTGGCTATGATCGCCTTTTATTAATAAAAATTAAGATTAAGTGACTGGCCATCAAAAATTAATATTTTGAAAGATAGATCCAACCTATCTAATATGTAGAAATATATGTTTGTCTGTTCTTCTTTCTCTTTTGTTCTGTGATAAGAAATGGTGTATGTTACCATCTATCTTGAGTGTAGTGAATAGAATATTTTACCTTAAAATAGTTGTGATTTAATGATTATGTAGCCACCAGCCTAGGTCCGATGAGATTTCATTTCTTTTGGAGTTGTTGTAGCATCTGTAAAATTTTGTAGAGCCTATTTCTTTTGTATATTGTGTTATTAGATATTCTCTGGAATAAATGTGTTAAAGTTCATTTCCAAGGATAGGAAGTGTATCGAAAGTGATAATTAGGGTCATTAGGGACCCCAAGCACTAAGTCGGGTTCAATGTTTTTTCAAGGTAAATTTCAAACAACTATATCTCTTAGAATATGAGGAGCTATGTGTGTTATAACCTATCAAATTAGAGGCTTATGAGTCTTATTTCCAACACCACATATTGCATAAATCTGAGTAAAAAGTTATGACAATGTATACAAACCATGTATCATGCATATATATTGTATATCAAATTATTCAAATTTTATATAAGCACTATTTTAAGTTTCTTTTCACCCCTTGATCGACCCTAACAACCCCCAAAGTTCTCTTCAACCCTAATAAGTCTTTGTAAGTGTTTGTCATGATCTTGCAACATAACATCAAATCATTAACCTATCTCTACTAAAACCAAGACTTCATTTTTAGGGTTCAAAACTTGATTTTTGAGCAAGTCCATCGAGAATTCTTACTTCCAAATCACGGTAACCATTTTTTTTATATTTTCCTAATGATTCTAACATATGATTATGCATCCTAAGAAAGAATATTCCATCATAACATAGGATTTATCAAGAATTTCAAAAAAGATTTCGTGACCGTTCTTTTTTATGGGTGAAGCTACAAGATGGTTGGTGGAATTTTCAAATGATGTTTTCACTTCTTGGGAAAAATTGACTAACGTTTTCTTGGAGAGATTCTTTCCTCCCTTTGAAGATGGTACAACTTAGGGACCATATCCAAAACTTCAAAAGAATTGGAGGTGAACGTCTACATGAGAAATGATTGTGGTTTAGCAGATTACTCTTACAATGTCTAATACATGATGTTTTGGATAATTTGTTGTTGTAATATTTTTATTATAGCCTTGATTCAATCAACAAAGATGTGTATGATCAACTTTGCCATGGTGGACCAATGCGACAACCGTATGAAGTAGCAATGTTGTTGTTAGATGATATGTTTAAAGTCAATCAAGCATGGCATACTAGAGAGGACCAAATATCTTCTCTAAAGTTGAGAATGAGCAAAGGAAAAATTGAGAAGGACTATGAGTGATATGAAAACATGGTTTAAATGATGACCCAATTCAATTTCTTGTCCAAACGTGTCATGGGACGTGAATTTAAATCAGTAAATACAGTTGGAAAAAGTACTTAGTAGTGCCCGAAAGATTCCAAGATCAAGGCATTGTACAATGAGGAAGTACGTTAGTTGAGAAACCAAATAAGGGGTTCTGTCCAAAACTACCAACAACAAGGTATGAACCAATGTTGGAACAAAGAGCGAGATAAAAGTTGGAAAGATTGAAAAGGTGGAAATTGGAGAGACAGAGGATGAAAAAGATATGTACATTCCTCCCATGATCATCCAAGACCAATTGAATCAAATGACGGGAAGTAAACCAAACCGATGAAATGCTCAGAAGGATATTCAATATGGTTGAAAGGTCTGAAAAATTATTGAAGAATTTGAAAAATGACTTTTCCACCTTAACTCAAATTGTGACCTCTCATTTGGTATTTATCAAATAGTTAGAGGCTCAAATACATCTGATTTCCATCCATCTAAATCCAAGGCAAAAAGGGATGTTGTCTAGTGACACTAGCTAGCCCATATCCCAAGAATGATTGTTGAGGAATTGATAATTGTTTTTTCCCCAAGATGTTAAAAGAGTCACCTTTGGTTGCAAGGAGGCTCAGAACTGACTCTGGATGTCCAAACTAGATCAACAAGGTGTTAAATGTTGATCCTGATTTCATACATCTACATCATAAGACGATGCAGGTCAACTGGCATCAGTACATGAAATGTACGAGTTTGCAGTTCGAGTGCTAAACATAAAATTTTAAGCTTGAAAAGAATAAAAAGATTCTTACATTGTCTCTGCTCAACTCATGAATTACTGAACGTCAGATAAACCAATAAAACACATGCGATATATATAAATCTTTGTAAAATAGTAAAACAACTTAGCTCGTTAAAGAAAATGCAATGAAAAACTCAACTTTATTATATATGAAAGTAATATAGTTTCTGTTGGAGATTTTCTAACAGACAACCAAAACTATGAGCCTCAGTGATGGTACAATGTCTTACCTCACGTTGCAAGAGGACCGTCCTACACCTTGTCGTCAATATATAACCTGAACTACTAAATGGATCCACTATTCTATGCTAAAAAACACTAAGGAATCATCTAAAAAGTATGATCTTTTTACTGTCCATGTTTATTACATGGTTTATAGAGGCTTGAGTTAATATGAACTCGCGTTCCCATATCAGTGTTCAATACTAATCCCAGAATACTTAGCTTATATGTTTTGAAAAAAAAAACTTCTTTTCTGGTTTGAGGTAATTTCTCAAACTTAGCTTTAAAAGCTCTCTTAAAAATCATAGTTTCCTTTTTCTTTCGAAAACTAGTCAAAGGCTCTGTTGGAAGTCTAGCTTCCTTTTTCTTGATAGAAAATGTAAGAAGACATTTATAACTCCTAAGGAATACTTAGTTCTCAAGTAACTTTTGGGAAATGAACTTAACACTTTACTCTTTGTTTAACTTGAACCTCTTGACCTTAACTCAACTCTTAGGGAATACTTAGTTCTCTTATATTTCTTGAAGGAAAGACTTCGAATCTTACTCTTTACTCTGACTTGTTACTTGAACCTTAAAACGAAGTTAAAATGTTTCATAAAGACTCTTGAAAACTTTAAGAAACTCTACTTTGACTTGCTTCTTAACTGTTAGACTTAACTCTTAACTCATTTGACTTGAATTGAATTATGGATTCAAGGTTAGGTTTGCATTTTTAGTGATTTCTAGGTGTTTAAAAATCATTTGAAGCAGTTAGAATCATTGGGATGTGTTAATGTACCTTAGGAGGACTTAAAAAGGCTAATCTATAAAAACTGGGCAAAAAATGCAGATATAGGCTCATAAGTGGCACGCCGCGCCAGGCCCCGGTTGACTGAAGCCCTTTTTTGGCGCACTGCAGGCGCGATGCTCCTGGCTTGCCCAAGTGCGTCTGACAAATTTTTCAACTCGTTTTCTGGTCCTAAATAACCTAGACCTCCATGGTTTCATCCTCAACCCCCTAGGATCATAAATACCTTCCATACTCATCAGACCTAACCTAAAACAACATTGTAAACTACTAATCAACATCAATGGGCATGAAATCAATTCAACCAAAGAAGGAATCGACGAGATAATCAAGAATTCACTTTTAATCATGTAATCAATTCTATAACTTCTGAACAGAAACAATATTGGCATGCGGATGAATTAACCCAACACGAAAGAGCTCACATACCTTGATATAGATCACCCCGATGAATTCCGCTCGAAATCCCTTGGCGTTTTTTTATGTAACCTTAATCTTTTTCCCTTCTCTTTCTTCTCTTATCTTTTCTCCCAAACCCTAAGAATGAATTGATTTTCCAAAACTAACTTAAGACTTATTTTTTCCCCTAATAAACCCTTAAAATAAATTAGGAAATAGATGGGTAAAAAGACTAGTTTTCCCTTACTTAATTTCGGAAATGGACTTTCCTTACTTCCATAACTAAACTTCCAAAAGGCATATCTCCGTAATGTGATATCCAAAACATGCAAAGTCAGCCTCCTTGGAAAGATCTCTCCAAGGTCTTTCCAACCATATCAAGAACTACTTCAAACTCATCCTGATATAGGGGTTATGTTCGCTTGAAAATGACCAAAACTCACTTTCTGAACCTTAGTAAATTTTCCATATTTTCCCCTTTCTTTCCAAAAGTGAAAAATTCTAGTTTCTTATCTTATTCTTGGCTATTACAGCTTACGAGATGTTACATTTGGTATCCGTCTAGTCCTCATCGCCGAGATTTATGCTTTCAGTGACAGTAAAAATGTGTTCAGCGAAGTTAGTCGCAATCTGCCTAATGGGTCCGAGTTAAACATTCCAAGAGTCTTTTCAAGTTAAAAAGAAACACTTTCATCTCTTTTTGCTTATTTACATCCTAAACTCCCAACACCGACATTTTTAGTGTTTGTGTGTCTCCATTGCGTGATTTCACTTGCTCGGAGTGCTTTGGATTTCTTGCATCTCGATCCCAACCTTGGTTCGATTGACACTTTACTCGTATCTTTGAGGTTGGTTTTGAGCTCTATCTTATCATTTGTGCTAGAAATTGTTATTTTTGATATGGGCTTAGTGTCGTTTGAAGTATATTGTTGTTTAATATTTATGGGTAAAGCTAAATAGATCATATTGAAATGTGCCCATGAGTTAGATTTGTGCCTAAAATTGATTATGTTGATGAAAATTTGGAATTAAATCCTTGCTTGTACCAAGTCTTCATTAAATTGAGTATGAGTAAAGTCTGATTAGCCTAGTATTGCTCTAATTGCATGATTTTTCGCAATTATAGACGGAGTGACGAATTTCTTAAGGAAAAATCTTCATTTTGGATAATACTTTGTGATATTTGGGGGAAGTATCAGAACCCATAGATAGACAAACATGTGCTCACATTGTAAACATATTGAGAATTGGGTATCATTGTGTATCACAGTTTAACTTGTGAAAATAGGCACTAGGCTGAATACTACATGTTCGGTGATCTTGTCTTAGCTCACAAAAGAAGTTAGGTGAATCTCCTAGTAAGTTCAGCCTACCTTCCTTGCTTGAATATGTGACCTAGGTTTTGTCCTATTCGGTGGGCTTGTCTTCGGTCGTCGAAACTCACTTTGTGTATCGCCAAGTGGGAGGGGACATCACCCTTTGTGCTTGTTATTTTTAATTTTGCACTTTCACTTTCGGTGGACCTATCTAAGCCTGTCGAAATTAACTTGACAAAACACCGAGTTGGATATGACTCCGCCCGTCTTTCCCGAGTGTGCACCGTCAACTTTGGTGAGCTGGGCTAACCTGTTAAGCAACACCACCTTCCTAATAGACGAGCCTCAAAACAAATTATTGAAATGTGTTTCATTGGGTTATTTCAACTAACCTTCACCAAATTTTAAATTAAATTCAACTAACATGCTAGGAATACCACCTTCACCAATATAGGGGCATTTTAGTCCCTTTCCGTACAATAATATAGTATAACACTCCAAATGTGTTGTGATGTGGAAAAACAATTTAATATTTTGACTATACAAATTATTATATATCATTTGCATTGTTGACAAATTTTACGTGTGCTGTTTTCTTATTAAAAAATATAAAAATTTTGAATTTATTTTACAGTAACAAAGGTCAGGAATTTATAGTTAAAAGAATGTAAGGTAGATCATAATTTTTAATGGAAAATATTTCACTCCTAATGCACAATTGTATTGTATATAATGAAATAATGACAATAAATACTTTATTCTACTATAAATGATTCATACTTGTGGATTAATGTTTCGTCTTGTTTGATCCTTCAAAACATTTTATTTTTAATTGGTAATTAATAAAAATAAATATGTAAATTAGATACCACTCTATTTTTTAATTCAAACTTAAAGATAAATATTTATTATTATTCTATTTCTGTATTTGAGGAAGATTAATAAAAATTATTGATTCCACAAAGAATGAAAATACTATCCGAGTTACCTATTAAGTATAAAAAAATTGTATCATATAAAATTAAATAAATATACTACATACTTCATTTTATTAAAAGAAAATTCATATTTGAGAATGAAATTTTGTACCTTTTGATCCTTCAAAGAAGAAATTTTCTCTTATCAAAAAGTATATTATTTAAGAAAAATAAATATATAGAGACTAGATACAATTTGGACAAAATATGATCTTGACATACATTTTAGGATGACTATTTATTATTTTCTATTTCTATCTTTGACGGTAATTGAAAAAAATTATTGATTCCCCAATAAATTAAAAGAAATGCTATTTTTATTACCTAATAAGTATAACCATAAAAGGTATATTACTTAATTTTAGTAACAAAATCCAAATATGACATGAAATTATTGACTTTATTTATGTTCAAGGTACTTGTCATGCTATTAATATAGTTGTATTCTTTCATATACTTTTGAACTATAACATGTCGACTTTAAGATTCATTCGCTTATATTTCATTGCACTAGCCAAAACCTTTTTTCTTTTTGGATGATTTTTTTTTGTTAAGAGGACAAACGAAACTATACTTGCAATCAACAACATGCCAATCAAATGATAACGACTTTGAATTCACTAGAAACATACATTTGTGAAAGATTTTGGTGTGTAGGTTTAAGTGTATAATTTTTTACTTTGTTTGTTAGGGTTTCACATTGGCAGCAAAATGCAGGTACAATAGCCAACAATCAAATACTGATGGAAGTATCGCAATGTGTTGAGAGCATGAATGGTGTTAAATAACGAAGATGGAAAAATATTTTACCTTCTTTAAGCCCATACTATAAGGTACTCATTACTTAATAAATGATATGTCTGTAAACACAAAATAAAGCATGATCTTTTTTTCCCTTTCAATGCTTTAAAGATTGCATTTGAGAAGTTTTTCTCTTCTGTAGGATAAATTATATAAACGCAAAGTAGTATTGAAATAATTTGGGTCAAGAATACATCAAAATGGTTGAGGATGATTGGTACATCTGATCTCAATTTAAAAAAAAGATTTGCGGGGTGGGGGAGGCAAAAGGATTTTAAGATGTATAGGGTTATATTTGAATGTGAATATTCATGGGGTAGAATTTAATTATTTTTTTTAAAATTATGGTTTCTAGAGATCAACCTTTGGTGAGAAGAACCATGGCCCTTTTAGGTTTTAATGAATGCATACATATGTTGATATATATCTTAGTAACATTTTTGAGCTATTCCTTTAAACAGTAGTGAGGGTTGTTATACTGTACACCTGTGAACCTGTTTTAACCTCACATTTCTAACTTACACATCATGAAATTTTTTAGAGCACTTTTGTGGCGATATACAAGATTCGATTGTTGATTGATTTTTTCTTCTTTTACTAGGACAACCAAATGTGTTAGAATTTCCCCAAAATCTTTTGGGTGTTTCACGTAAAGAACGACCTTACAAGTTTTACATGACACTTAGTAGGCAACGACTGATCGTTGAAGCAGAGTCATCAATGCAAACAACAATGTATAACTTATAGTCTTCCGGAATGAAGGTTGCACTTAATTGTGAGGTTTGTATTATTGAAATCTTCAAAGTATTCTTCTTATTATAGGAGGATGATATACTTATATAGCACTATAAAATTCTTGGTTTTATAAATCTAAGTGTCTACAAATGATATTATATATATTTATTGTGTTTGGTGCTTTGTGAATTTAAAGAACTTCCCCACTCTTACATTACTATTTACATTGTAAAATTCTGAATATTGAAGAACTTAAAGATGATAATGGCTTACATGTTAGTTGATGTAATCATCAATCAATCATAAATAAAGCTTCAATTCTTATATAATTGTATCATCCAATTGGTTGAATGTTGACCAAATGTACTTTTCAAAATAAGAACCCATTCATTGAACTAATCAAACTTGTTCCTTGCAATTGCAAAAAGTATTATATATTGTTGGTTAGGGTTGCATGTTCTCTACCATGATTCTTAAAATATATCTTTTCTATTTTCCACTATTATCCATGCTTTAATTTGTAGAATTCTAGAAAAGACCTCACTTCTACTTTATAATGCTCATTAATATATTTGACTGATACAGGGGTTTCAGTATCGACTTGGTGACTTCTGATTGAGAGTAGGAAAAATCGTTCCAATAAATTGTGAGAACTTGAGGAAAATAGTTATGGAGGTATGAAATACTTATAGATATTTATTCTGAGTTGAATATTTTAATGTAATTAAGCCTTTTTTTTTAAAAAAAATAGCTATGGTAAGTACCGTACTAATTTTAAGTAGTTTCTATTATGAGCATGCTTGCCTCATAATATGTTTGTTTCTGTTGTAGATGGAGTATCATCCGATTTCCTCATGGGAAACATCACATCTAATTATGAGTGAATTCTTCAAGATATTGAAGGAAACTCTTGAAAAGGGGTCATTAACAGGTCATTTTGTACATGTTGAACCAAAATTTTCAGAGTTTTGGCCTCTCTAATCAATACACTTCACAACACACAGTTATACAATATACTACCATCTTGGCTCAAATAGTAGCAACATCTAAAAAATTACAAGTGATACGCTCAAACTTACTTCTCAAATAAGCAGTAAAGCGGTCGTGTCAAGTAAATAACCCAACTAGTGAGGTTGGGATCGTTCCCACGAGGAAAATAGTTTAGACTTAACTTCAATCTATTATTACTATTGTTCAGTCAATTACTTCCTTGGAAAGAAAAACTGATAAAAGGGGGGTTTTCTATTTCTAAATAAATAAAAATAACTAGCGAAATTGAAGGAGACAACTAACAGCTTTAAATGTTGGAGTTTAATCAATTAATAAAAGTAACTAGGGTTTATGTGTTACCCATAGGTTCATAACTTGATAATTCTAACTATAACAATTCTTTCCTAGTATCTTGCATGCAAAGTGATAGGTTATGTTTTCTAAATCCTTGGTCCGGCATCTAGAAACTTCACTCCGCACCTTTGTCCGGCTACGTGTGTTGCTATACTAATCCTTATCTTTATCTCATACTAAGCATCGTATTTGATATTTGACTAAGTTATTACCTCATACCAATCAATACTAGCATATTAGATAGTTTACAGTAAATCTATGTTGATAATTCTTTTCCTATTATCTACCTCCTTGGTCCGGCAAGTAGCATTAAGGTGAGTTCTAACGTTGGCCATCCGTTAAAAAGACTTCTAAGCGATAGAATTATCAATACATGCAAGACACTATTCTAGAATTGTTATTTTAGTTAGGTTTTACCTCATTATTCGCCTATGGTTCCCACAACCCTAGTTATGGAGTTTAGTTACCCATAGTCATAATCACAATATTCAAATATATGATATAAGAATTCATGCACTTACTTCAATGAAAAAGAGTAAATCCGAAAGTTCACTTGATTAATCAGCAAAAGTCACCAACAATCAATTACAAAAGTCTCAAAATATTAAAGAATCTCAAAATAATCAAGAATCTCACAAAGAGTCTAAAAAATAATCAAGAGTCTAACCTCAAAAACGAGGTTTTCGAACTATTTATGAAAAATAAAAACCTAATTAAAAAAGGACTCTATTTGTTGGAAATCTATCAAAACGCAACTGGATTGACGGAACTCGCGGCGGATCGTCGTGCTCACGACGAACCGTCATGGACTCCGTCGTCCCATAATTGTGCAATTTCTTCTGCTGCTCTCTTCATTACCCTCGACGGCAGGTATGATGGTTCGTCACAGGTACAATGGTCTGTCGAAGGTCTCCGTTCCAAAACACTTACTCTTGGAATTTGGGTTGTGGGACTACTTCTCTGATCTTCATGATGAACCAGCAGGACGGACCGTCATGGCTACGACGGTCCGTCACGTACTCCATAACCGCACACTTGGTAAGACTTCCCCATCTTCCTTCAGCAGCTGCAGTATGATGCCACCTACGGACCGTCATGAGCATGACGGACTGTTACAAGCTCCGTAGGTGGTACGTTTCTGTATTTCTTGCTCAAAAACCTCTGCTTTCATCTTTTAGATAAATTTCCTGCTAATAAAGAGAAACTTACATAAAAATTAGTACAAAAGGCTTTTGGACGCACTAAACATAAGGAAAAATTACTAAAAATACCGTGAAACCACGGTATATCAACACCCTCAACATAAATTCGTTGTTTGTTCTCAAGCGACGCACTATGACTCAATACAAAATCTTTGTACAATAATATATATGTTTTATTCTTTGCAATCATTTGGCTATCAATCTCAATCAATCTCATCATACTTATGCATGCTATCACTATTAGGACTGAATTATGTGGAATCAGACCATGACATAGACTCACCATGCACTAATATTTATCCTCTTCAATTTCTCACCGAGGTGCTAATATTTCCGGTATTGCAACTAGTGTCCTCACTTCAAAAAAAATCCTCATTTTTCACACAATGATTTCAGTTTGAGTATAAGGATTAATTTTCAACACTCACTCTCAAAACAAATTCACACTCATTCATACATATAGCCATAAGCTTGCCCTTATTTTCACTGCTTTAAGTTCGCTATACAACTCTTAGGATTACGATAGGACTTTCTTAGCTTGCAACATAGGCTCAGGGTTAGGTAGAGTATATTTAAGTATACTTTAGTGACTTTTTGCCCTCCTTGACATATCGTCTAAACATACCATTTTCTATCATTTTATTTTGCCCAGTTTCTCATATTCATTTACCTTGCTATTTTCCCTTCTTTCTTCATTTGTGTAAGTGACTCTCTTCTTTTCTTGCTTGTATTTCTTGTATTTTTTTATTATTTTTTTTTACTTTTCTTTCAACTAATTTTTGAGTCACTTTACTTTTGTTCTTTCTCTCTCTTTGTTCTTTCAACCCTACTTCCAGAGCATTCCTCATATTAGCCACCCTCAACTGATGGCTTTGCCATGAGTCAAAGTACACAATACCCAAAGTTGGGTCAGGGCCATAAAAAGGGTTGTTTACTGCATTAGCGACCCTTAACTTATGCTTTTGGCATAAGCTGAGGTGCACATGTCCAAGGAGGGACCAGGGCCAACACATTATTCTCAGAAAAAATCAGTTGGGGTGAAAATGAAAGGTCTAGTTTAAGCTCAAATCATTTGGATCAAAGAAGGATAAATTTTATTTGGTTTTCTTTTATTTAGTTTAAAAAAGGACTATATTGAATAATGACCTGTGATCCTTTCCTAATTGTCTATTACAACTTACTTTTAGCAGGACTAACAAGACAAGTTCTAGCTCAGTACAAATAGTGGACTATTCAAATCTTCCTCACACTCACTTGACATCTCATTACTCTACCATATTATCAGACACCTAGTTTGAATTTTAGATTTAGGGTCATGCAGTGGTGTACCTCAGAGCATAAGATCGCTGAGGTTCATTAGGTCGGGTACGCTTCATTAATGACGCGATGAGTCCCCAACGACAGTCCGTCTCAGTTGTGACGGTCCGTTGTTTGTTACATCGAGTTTTCCCTTTTTTGAAAATAACAGAAAGACGTACCTGGTATGACGAATTCATGCGATGGTCCGTCAAAGGCACAACGGTCCGTTGCTATATCCGTCAGTGACTGCTGCAGAGTGATTTTCTGCAGAATTTCCTGGTGATGTGCCTGCAAATTTAAAAAACCCAATAGTAGAAAATTCTACCATTACCAGAAAGAAACACAATAAGTATTGGGTTGCCTCCCAACAAGCACCAGATTTAACGTCGCGGCACGATTGAGGACACTTGATTACTCAGACTTCATCAAGATGGTATGCCTCGATCACTTCATTCACCGATTCAGCATGCCCGAAATAGATTTTTATGTGTTTTCCATTCACCTTGAACTGCACACCCTCCTTAGTTTCCAACTCTACTGCTCCATGAGGAATAGTTGGGTAACCAAGTAAGGACCAGTCCAATTGGACTTGAGCTTGCCCGGAAACAAGCGCAACCTAGAATTGAATAAAAGCACCAAATCCCCAACCATAAACTCTCCTTTTTCAATTTTTTTGGTCATGGTAGTTCTTCATCTTTTCTTTGTAGAGAGCTGAGCTTTCATAAGCTTTTAGGCAAAATTCATCCAGTTCATTCAACCCAGTTAACCGTTGTTCTACAACTTTGCTCCAATCCATTTTCAACTTCTTCATAGCCCACATGGCTTTATGCTCTAACTCAACCGGAAGATGACAAGCTTTCCCATATACAAGTTGGTATGGGGACATACCTATGGGAGTCTTATACGCTGTCTGGTAGGCCCAAAGAGCATCCTTAAGCCTCCTTGAACAATCCGTTCTACTAGCGTTCATGTTTTTGACAATATCTGTTTGATCTCCCGATTCCACACTTCAACTTGCCCACTAGTTTGAGGGTGGTAAGGAGTGGCCACATTATGGCTAACTCCATATTTCTCCAATAACCCCTTGAACAATCTGTTGCAGAAGTGGGAGCCCCCATCACTAACAATTGCCCTTGGGGTGCCAAAACGAGAGAATTTTTTTTTTAAGAACGCAGTGACACTCTTCCCTTTATTGTTTGCGAGGGTGATGGCTTCCACCCATTTAAATAAATAATAAACCGCTACTAGAATGTACTTCATTCCATGAGAACTCACAAAAGGGCCCATAAAGTCAATACCCCAGACATCAAATAACTCAATCACTAAAATGGGGTTTAGAGGGACCTCTTGCTTTCTTAAAATGCTGCCAGATCACATGCTTTAGCAAACTCATGAGCATCTTGATGAAGAGTTGGCCAATAGTAACCACATTGTAATATCTTATGAGCGGTTTGGATACCGCTGTGATGTCCACTAATGGGTGAGGAATGGAATGCTTCTAACACACTCAACATCTCACATTCTGGCACACAACGCCAAATAAGCCCGTCGGCACAACTCCTATATAAGTATGGTTCATCCCCAAAGAACTTCTTCACATCGTACACGAACTTTTTTCTTTGATGGAAGGACAAGTCCGATGGAGTAATATCACTAGCCAGATAGTTCGCAAAATCTGCGAACCATGGAATCAAGTCTTGTGAAGCAGCCAATACATGATCATTGGGGAAAGTATCATCAATGTCAGTCTTATCCCATAAGTCTCTCATAGCGTCATCCTCTAGACGGGACAAATGATCAGCAACTTGATTTTCAGTTCCTTTTCTATCCATCACTTCAAAGCCAAATTCTTGTAGCAGTAATACCCAACGAATCAACCTAGGTTTGCATCCTTTTTTTCCATCAATATCTCAATGCTGAGTGGTAAGTATGCACTATAACTCTAGTACCTAGCAAATAGGAGCGAAATTTTTTATAAGCAAAGACTACTGCAAGGAGTTCTTGCTTAGTCAGTGTGTAGTTCTTCTGAGCTTCATTTAGGGCTTTACTAGCATCGTAAATGGGGTGAAGGATTTTGTTCTTTCTTTCCCAATACTACACCAGGGGCAACCCCACTAGCATCGCACATCACCTCAAATGGACTGTTCCAATCCGGAGAAATAATGATAGATGCAAACACCAATTTTTCTTTTAGCTCGCCGAATGCTTTAAGACAGGATTCATCAAAACAAAATTTACAATCTTTCTCCAGCAGTTTGCACAATGGATGTGCAATCTTTGAAAAGTCTTTGATGAATCTCCGATAAAAACCTGCATGCCCAAGAAAGCTTCTCACACCTTTCACAGAGATCGGTGGGGGGAGTCTCTCTATTACCTCGACTTTAGCTCGATCGACCTCTATACCCTTTTTTAAAATGCAATGACCCAAAAAATTACCTTCTTTCACCATGAAATGATATTTTTCCCGATTTAGTACTAAATTGTAGTCTTCATATCTCTTAAGGACCTCAGATAAATTGTTCAAACACCGGTCGAATGAATCACCATCCACAGAAAAATCATCCATAAAAACTTCTATAATATCTTCCACCATGTCGGAAAATATCGACATCATACATCTCTAAAATATGGCGGGTGCATTGCACAACCCAAACGACATTCTTTTGAACGCAAAGGTCCCATATGGACAAGTAAAAGTGGTTTTATCTTGATATTCTGGTGCAATAGAAATCTGATTATACCCCGAATATCCATCAAGAAAGCAGTACCACCCTTTTCCAACAAGTCTATCTAACATCTGATCCATCAAGGGCATAGGAAAGTGGTCTTTTCAGTCCATGCATTTAATTTGCGGTAATCCATACACACCCTCCATCCAGTAACCGATCTCATTGGAACAAGTCCATTTTTTTCATTGGGGACCACAATCATTCCCCATTTCTTAGGTACACACTGAACAGGGCATACCTAGCTACTATCGGCGATTGGTCAGGTTACTCCGGCATCCAACCACTTAATGATTTCCTTCTTCACGACCTCTTGCATAGGTGGATTTAAGTGTCTCTGGTGCTCAATACTTGGCTTATGATTAGGCATGAGTTGGATTTTATGAAAGCAAATACCAGGAGGGATCCCAATAATGTCCGCAATAGTCCACCCAATAGGTCTTTTGAACCTTTTTAGCACTTTCACCAAAATCTCAACTTGTTGTTCATTCAGGTCTGATGCAATGATTACCGGCAAAGTGTCACCATTTCCTAAGAATTCATACCTGAGATGAGGTGGGAGAGCTTTTAGTTCTAACTTTGGAGCCTCTTCTATAGATGGTTTCGCGGGTGGGTACTCGCGATTCTTCATATCTAACTCATATTTCTTCGATTTAAACCAAACCTCACCTCGATCAAGAGCCGCGACTAATGACTCATACTCTTCAATGCAATCGCTATCAAAATTCATTATCACTGCCGCTAATGCTTGAACACCTAGATGTTCTTCTATTTGTGTCTCAGATGTCTCACCAATGTTTTAGGATATAGCAAATATCAATTGGAGCTCACCACTCTGCCTCATGGACCTACAAATGTTAAAGATAACTTCCTCATTGTTCAACCAAAATTTCATCAGCCTCTTTTCCATATCTTCTAAGGCTCATCCCGTAGCAAGGAATGGCCTCCCAAGAATAATGGGCACTTCAAAATCGACTTCACAATTAAGAATAACAAAATCTACCGGAAATATGAACGACTCCACTTTTACTAGCACATCGTGGAGTATCCCTATAGGCCTTTTTACTGTTCGATCAGCCATCAGTAGCCGCATCGCAGTGGACTTTGGATCACCCAAATCCAACTTCTTGTAAATCGAGAGGGGCATGAGATTTATGCTTGCCCCCAGATCACATAATGCTTTCGCAAAATGTAATAGCCCGATTGTACAAGGAATTACTGAACGGACCCGGGTCAGCTTTCTTTGTTACCAGATCTTTCATATACTTGGCGTAACCGGGCATTTGTTCTAAAGCTTCTACCAAAGGGATATTGATAAAAAGTTGCTTCAACATTTTTATAAAACGCCGATATTTACCATCCTCGGTTTTTTCGCTAATCTTTGAGGAAATCGGAGGGTGACTAGGCATGGGAGTTACCTTTTTAGGCACTTCAGCATCTTTTACAGTATTATCCTCGACTTCACCATTAACATCTACCACTTTATCAGTATCTTTTGTCACCTTTTTCTCATTAGACGGCATAGGTGGGTCAATGGTTTGCTTGCCACCGCGAGTAGTGATTGCCATAAAATATCCCATTATTTTTCGGATTTTGACCAGTGTTCCTAGGAAGAGTGCCCGGTTGCCGTGTGTTCACAGTCGCAGATAATCAAGTTTCTTAATCGATATTGCATGTGTATCAACTTTTTTACCAATACCCTCTAAATCATTCCTCAACTCTTTATTGTGCTCATCACTAGCATCGAACCTCCTCATCATTTTACGCAACATATCCTCAACTCGCGCCATACTACCTCCACTATCCCTAGGAGTAACTTCACGATTTTGAGGAGGAACATAGGGACCATTCCTATCATTTCTATTACTATAGTTACCCCTGTTGAAGTTGTTGTCACGGTTGTAGCTTCCATCTCGGACATAATGACCCTCACGGTTATAGTTACCATAGTTCCGACCTTGGTACCCTTGACCTTGGCGCCAATTCTCCTGATTAGAGCCTTGGTCACTTGGTCGGAAACACCCCGTCTGCTCATTTACCGCATAGAAATCCTCCTCATAATAGCACTCATCATTTTGTGGCGGTGGTTTCGACAAGTAGTTGGCTGCATTTATCTTTTCTGCACCCCCACTGACATGTTTTAGTACCAACCCAAGCTCAATTCTCATCTGAGCCATTTCTTCACGAATCTCATCTGTGGCTAGGTTGTGAGTGGACTACACTGCGAAGGTATTTCTCCCGGTATCTGGCTTCCTTGTATTCAAAGCTTTATTGTTCCAGGAGATTTTCTATAATTTTCAGCAATTTCAGCATAAAAACACTCCCTAGAAGATCCACCTGCTATAGTGTCCAACATCATTTTATTATTACCATCCTCTCCACGATAGAAGTATTCCTTCAGTGACTCATCATCTATACAGTGATTTGGGACGCTTCTCCAAAATGACGTGAATCTATCCAAAGAACTACTAACTAACTCTCCTGGTGGTGCCACAAAGTTGTTCACTCTGTCTTTGTGGTTTAGTTTCGTGGAGACCGGGTAGTAGCGTGCTAAGAAAACGTCCTTTAGTTGGTTCCAAGTGAAAATTGAGTTGTAAGGGAGCTCAGTGAACCATATAGCAGCCTCTCCCGTCAGTGAGAGAGGAAACACTCTTAGCCCTATTACATCCAAGTCCAAGTCAGGCCTCCCTACGCAGCTTTTACACACTACCCTTACCTTAGCTATATGGGCATGTGGATCCTCAGAAGGTAGCCCTGAAAACAAACCTCTGGCAGTGAGCATTTGCATCAGGCTACTAGTTACCACAAAAGTGTGGCCTGGTGGTAGAGGGGGCAAGACAAGTGGCCCATCGGAGTCTACTATATTGTCATAGCCTCTGTAGTATTCTTGGGGACGTGGAGTGGGATATTGTCCCCTCTTTTTGTGTTCACCCGGAGCATCGGGTAACAACTGACCATGAACATCAACCGGAGCTAGGATGTTCTTGTTTGGATCATCATCATAAATTCCCAAGTTTCAATTCATGTTGGGTAGTGTACGCTCTAATTCGTGATCATAGAGAAACAAGGTTTCTCTTACTCTCCGTGTATTTGGCATACAAGGAAGATGGTTCTACAAGAATCAAAAACAATAAAACAAAGTAAAATCAAGAAAAAATCAACTAAAGTAAAGTAATAAGTTTAAGTTAATCAAAAAGCTACTTTCCCGGCAGCGGCGCCAAAATTTGATACGTTCAAACTAACTTCTCAAATAAGAAGTAAAACGGTCATGTCAAGTAAATAACCCAACTAGTGAGGTTGGAATCATTCCCACGAGGAAAATAGTTTAGACTTAACTTTAATTTATTATTACTATTGTTCAGTCAATTACTTCCTTGGAAAGCAAAAATGATAAAAGGAGGGTTTTCTATTTCTAAATAAATGAAAATAACTAGCGAAATTGAAGGAGACAACTAACATCTTCAAATGTTGGAGTTTAATCAATTAATAAAAGTAACTAGGGTTGACGTGTTCCCGCCAGGTTCATAACATAATAATTCTAACTATAACAATTCTTTCCTATTATCTTGCATGCAAAGTGATAAGTCATGTATTTCTAAATCCTTGGTCCGGCATCTAGAAAATTTCACTCCCCACCTTGGTCCGGCTGCATGTGTTGCTATACTAACCCTTATCTTTACCTCATATTAAGCATCATATTCGATATTTGACTAAGTTATTACTTCGTACCAATAAATACTAGCCTATTAGATAGTATACACTATATCTATGTTGATAATTCTTTTCGTATTATCTACCTCCTTGGTCTGGCAAGTAGCATTAAGGCGAGTTCTAACGTTGGCCATCCGTTAAAAAGACTTCTAAGCGAAAGAATTATCAATACATGGAAGACACTATTCTAGAATTGTTATTTTAGTTAGGTTTTACCTCATTATTCGCCTATGGTTCCCACAACCCTAGTTCTGGAGTTTAGTTACCCATAGTCATAATTACAATATTCAAATATATGATATAAGAATTCATGCACTTACTTCAATGAAAAAGAGTAAAATCCGAAAGTTCACTTGATTAATCAGCAAAAGTCACCAACAATCAATCAATTACAAAAGTCTCAAATTATTCAAGAATCTCAAAATAATCAAGAAACTCACAAAGAGTCTAAAAAATAATAAAGAGTCTAACCTCAAAAACGAGATTTTTTGAACTATTTATAAAAAATAAAAATCTAATTAAATAAGGTCTCTATTAGCTAGAAATCTATCAAAACGTGGCTGGATCGACAGACCTCGCGACGGCTCATCGTGGTCACGACGGACCGTCATGGACTCTATCATCCCATACTTGTGAAATTTCTTCTACTGCTCTTTTCATTACCCTCGACGACAGGTATGCCAGATCGTCACAGGCACAACGGTCCGTCGAGGGTCTTTCTTCCAAAACACTTAAACTCTTTAATTCAGGTACTGGGACTACTTCTCTGATCTTCATGACGAACCAGCAGGACAGACCGTCATGGCTACGACGGTCCGTCACGTACTCCGTAACCCCAGACTTTGTCAGACTTCCTCATCTTCCTTCAGCAGCAGCACTACGATGCCACCTACGGACCGTCACGAGCATGACGGACTGTCACAAGCTCCGTAGGTTGTACTTTTCTGTATTTCTTGCTCAAAAACCTCCGCATTCATCTTTTAGACAGATTTCCTGCAAATCAAGAGAAACTTACATAAAAATTAGTACAAAAAGGCTTTTGGATACACTAAACTTAAGGAATAAGTATTAAATATACTGTGAAACCATGATATATCAACAAGCAACGAGAAGTTAGAATGTTTTGTTGATATTATAAGATTTTTCTTTAGCTTCATAAATAAATTGGGAATATGCACATAAAACATGATATCACTATACAACTACTTTTCATTTACTTGCAACAAAATCAGAATTCAATAGTAGCAATCTATCAATGTAATTTATTTTCTATTTTTTGGGTGATATGGAAAGTATTTTATTTTTTCTGGAAAATTATACATAAGATTGTCTAGAGAGTAGAATTTTTTTGCTCAAAAGAATATATATATATATATATATATATATATATATATATATATATATATATATATATATATATATAATAGGAAATTAAAATATCAAAGATCATTAAGAGAGGAATTTTTATAGTGCAGTCGGTTGGCTATACATGAAATTTCATCAAAATGAGAGTTTGATTCCACATCTTATAATCTCCTTTCCATTTCTCTCTCTCTTTTTTTTTGTGAAAAAGTAATCACCATTAAAAAAATATTATTGTGGAAAGGTTGTGCATTGTGAGAAACTCATAATCGGGGTGGTGTAACATAGTTTTATGTGGGATAAAACTAGTTTTTTGAATATAAAAAGCAAGATGAAGTGGTAGGCGAGTTAATGTTAAAAAACAAAACAGAATCATGTAGTACACTAGTTTCTATTGATGGTGTTAGCTCATGCCTCACTTGATTTGCCATTCTTTGTTGTTGCCTATCATTAGCGACTGTTCCTTGCATCTGATTGGACCCTCCTTGATCAGCTCTTGTACCAAACCTTTTCTTAAACTTCCAATATGGTGGATAACAATTCAATCTATAGCAGACATGATTCCAATCCTTCTTGTTTTGCTGAGAATTTCTTTGGTTCATGTCTTTTGCCTGTATACAGAGCAACGTGTTTCTTTTCCTGTATGAGTCCCCGTTGTGGTAGATGAAAAACTTTCTCACACTTGGCAAGGGATTCATCATCAGAATTTTCTCATTCAATATTGTGTTTCATGATCCAATCAAGCATAAAACAATTGCACTTTTTCCACTGTTCTTCTTGATCCAACTAGTAGTCACTCCTCTTGCACAAATCTCAGCTTACTCTTCACACAAAGGTTAATCAATATGGACCTGATCCATAATGAATATATTTTCGTCCGTGAAAGTTGTACCATGGTGAGCACACATCCTGGCATATCAGTTGGATGAAGGTATAGTGGATGATTTCACTTCTCCTAAATTTCATCTACCCTAATTACACTTTCCCCTGATAATTGGTTAACGATTTTAGTTGTTAGTTGATTAATTATAGTTAGTTACCATAATTTGTGCTATGTTAAATCTTCAGTTAGTCGAAATAAGATTTCATTTTTTTCTCTTCTTCTCTCAAACTACTCTACTATTAAAACGGAGCAGAGCATGTTATAACACATAGTTATCGTAACCTGTTGAGATTATTTAAATGATCAATGTAAATAATTAATTTCTTGTATTTGAGATAGTTATAGAAGTTAGTTACAAGTTAGTTAGGGAAAAGGAATCTTAGTTAGTTATTTTTCTCTCTCTTTTCTTTTATTAGTTTGTGCATATATATACTGCTCTTCACACAGATTGAATGACATAGATCAATATTCATTCTCCCAAATATTCTCTTAAGATTCTTTAGTCCCATCAATGGAGTTTCTCAACATGGTATCACAGCAGTAGGAATTTCGTTGTAATACTCTACTAAATATTTTTTCTTCTTCTATGTTTGCCTCAAATTGAAGATCGAGTGTTCATCTTCTCGTTACAATGATTCTTCGTTATAGAAATTGACTATAAACTTGTTGTTATTGCTGAAGTGCAAGGTTTTGCTTCAATCAATCACAATCATTCTTTGTATATTCATCCATCCGATACTCAAGGTTCTATGCTTATTTCAGTTCAGCTTCGAGGTTCTGAAAATTACTCGTTATGAGAAAATCCTTGAAGCTTGTGCTACTTGGTAAAAATAATCTAGGTTTCTTGTTAGGAACTTGTTCTAAGGGATTGTATCCTACCTCCATGCATGATCAATGAAATAGATGCAATGCTATTGTTCTAGGTTGGATTATGAATATTGTGTCGAAGAGTCTAGTTAGTACTGTGATTTATGGATTCGATGCACACACTGTTTGGGAGGATTTTCGAAAAAGGTTTGATAAGGTTAATGCATCTAGGGAATTCTATCTTCACAAGGAGATTGTTACATTATTTTAGGGAACTACTTCTGTATCGAATTATTTTTCAAGGCTAAAAATGCTTTGGGATGAATTTGAAATACTTATACCACCTCTCTCATGTGCATGTCCTGAATCCAAACAATATGTAGAATAATTTGAGTTTCATAAGTTGTGGCAATTTCTGATGGGTCTAAATGAGTCTTATGCTCATGCTAAGATTCAAGTGTTAATGCGAATTCCTGTACCAAATGTTAATCAAGTCTATGCTACGATTATTAATGTAGAAAGTCAAAGAGTGAATGGTGTTAGTAGTAGTTCCTCTTCTAGAGAATCTTTCTCAAAAACTGCTCTTATTAGTAACAGGATGTCTGGTCATAGTGGTGGATATCATAACAATAGTGGTCCTAGTTCAGGTCCTGCTTACTATCCTAGCAATGGTTCTAATGTTAATTGTGGTTAAAGACCCAGAAATAATGGTGATGCATGACAAGGGGGAAAATCAAGTCTCTACTGTGACTACTGTAATTATAGAGGACATACAAAGGAGTCTTGCTATAAGCTTCATGGATATCCTAATAAGAAAGAAAGATATCTTTCTCATGCTAACAGTGTTGCTGGAGGACATAAGCTTCCTCAAAATGTAGCCTATGATAATTCATCTGTAAGTACTAATGCTAAATCCTATGGTACCTCTCCTAACAATCTCTCAACAGGTACACAAGGCATGTCACTCTTTACATATGAACAATACAATCATATTATACAAATTTTGAGCAAAGGAAAAGGCAAGGAAGCAGATTCTATGGCAAATGTTGCAACTGCAAGCTCCTCAGGTACTTTTACAGCTCTCATGTCAGATGTGGTTCATTCCAGCTGAATTATAGATAAAGGTGCTTCAAACCATATGGTTCACAGTTTGAGTCTTATGAAATAGTGTATACAACTTGGAGTTAAAAGTGATATGAAAGTAAATTTGCCTACTGGTGCTCAGGTGGCTATTAGTCATGCTGGAGATTCACTAGTTTTAAGGATAAACTAGTGAAGGATGTTCTCTTTATCACAGATTTTCAGTATAACCTAAAATCTGTCTCCCAACTAACTAAACAACTAATGTATGTAGTATTATTTTTCCCTGACTTCTGTATCTTTCATGATCTCTTCAGTGGGAGGGTCACGGGGAATGGTAAGGAAGATGAAGGTTTATATCTTCTCAATACAAAGCTACAACGAAGTACTTCACAAGGTAGTATTACTAGTAACTCATGTATCAGTCCATGTATTAGTTTTACTTCTGTTTGTTCA
Source organism: Solanum lycopersicum (assembly GCF_036512215.1). Taxonomy (NCBI): domain Eukaryota; kingdom Viridiplantae; phylum Streptophyta; class Magnoliopsida; order Solanales; family Solanaceae; genus Solanum; species Solanum lycopersicum. The sequence goes on from NC_090811.1 coordinate 31,941,743, forward strand.
CTACATAGTCTTTGGCATAAGATACTGGGGCATGCCTCTCTCATAGTTCTCAGTAGAATACAATGTTTATAGAATGGACCTATGAAAGACCACAATTGTATTGTTTGTCCTATTGCGAAGCAAACAAGATTACCATTTCCTACAAGTGTATCTCTATCTAATGCTTGTTTTGAAATAGTACAAGTTTATGTATGGGGACCCTATAGGGACATGATGGGAAAAGGATTTTTTAACACTGGTAGATGACAAATCCATATATACTTGGATTTTCTTAATGCACACAAAGTCTGATTCTATTTCTTGTTGAGAGATTTTGTTTGTATTGTCAAGACTTAGTTTGAAACCACTGTCAAGTGTATAAGATCAGATAATGGAACAAAACTTTTTAATTCCCAGGTAAATACTTTATTCAGAGAGCATGGGATTTTGCATCGAAGTTCTTGTGTTCATTCGCCTCAACAAAATGGTGTAGTTTAGAGGAAGCGTAGATCCATTTTAGACATGGCTAGAGCCTTAAGGTTTCAGGCTTGTATTCCTATAAGATTCTAGGGTATGTGTGTGTCTGCAGCAGTATACATTCTTAATAGGTTACCTACCAAACTACTCAAAGGCAAGTCTTCATATGAGATGTTATATGGTCATGCTCCTTCTCTTAGTCATGTGCGAGTTTTTGGTTCTTTATGTTATGATACTGACCCCAAATGACTTAATAAGTTTTCCCGTAGAGTTCTCCCTGTTATTCATATGGTTATTCTTCTACTCAAAAAGGGCATATCTTATATAATTTCAGCTCCAAAGTCTTCTTTTTAAGTAGAGACACTGTGTTCAAGGAAGAGACATTTCCTTTCAAAGATCCCAAATCTTATCCTGATTCTTTGTTTCCTATTGTTACTCTTCCTGCTGACTTAGATCCTGAGTTATCTAATCCTAGTTCACCTTTTTCTTCTCACTTTCCTACATCTGTTAGAACTATTATTTCTTCTTAAGTTAGTGATTCTTAAAGAGTTATTCCATCTATTGCTCCTTTTAGGAGATCCTCTAGGCAGTCTAAACGTCCTATTTGGCTAGACTCCTATGTTACTCCCACAGCCAAAAATGAATCCCTGTATCCTATTTCAAACTATGTTTCATATTCAGCTTTATCCTCTACTTATAGAGTTTCTCTTGCTGCTTATTCTAGCATTTCAAAACCTCATACATACTCAGAATCCTATCAAGATCCTCTTTGGGTGGCTGCTATGTAGGATGAAATTGTTGCTCTTGAAAGTAATAGTACTTCGTCTATTGTTACTCTTCCTACTGCTAAGGTTGCTATTCCTTGTAAATGGGTGTTTAAGATTAAATACAAAGCTTCAGGGGAGGTTGAGAGATACAAGGTAAGGCTTTTTGCTAAGGGATATAGTCAACAAGAAGGCCTAGATTTCACTGAAACTTTTTATCCTGTTGCAAAAATGGTTATTGTCAGGTCTGTCATTGTCCTTGTTGCCTCTTGTGGTTGGTATATATTTTAATATGGATGTCCATAATCCTTTCTACAAGGTGATCTTCTTGAAGAGGTTTACATGCAGATTCCTGAGGGTTTTGCAAACCAGGGGGAGAAACACATGGTTTGCAAGCTTCACAAGTATTTATGTGGACTAAAGCAAGCCCCAAGACAATGGAATCTAAAACTTACTGAACCACTGATTGATATGGGGTTCTTGCAATCTCATTATGACTATTCATGGTTTACAAAGAGAGTAGGGAAAGAACTTCTTGTCATACTTGTATATGTAGATGATATTTTGGTCACTGGTAGCAACTTAAATCTCATACAACAAGTTAGAAAACACTTACAACACAGGTTCAAAATGAGGGATCTTAGAGAGTGGAAATATTTTCTTGGAATTGACTTTTCAAGAAATGCAGATGGCATTCTTATGAATCAGAGAAAGTGTGAACTTGGACTTGTATCTGAACTTGGACTTGCAAGGTGTAAACCTGCATCCACTCCCTTAGAGTTCAATCACAAGTTGACATTCAGTGTGTTTGATGATTGCACTGGAATGAATGCAAAAGATAAAGCTCTTGATGATTATGTAAAATATCAAAGATTGGTAGGTAGGTTATTGTACATGACTGTGACTAGGCCTGATATTGCCTTTGTAGTTCTGGTACTTAGTCAATATATGCACTCACCAAAAAAGTCACATACGGAAGCAACACTTAGAGTGGTGATATACATAAAAGGTACAACATGTCTTGGTTTGTTCATGCCAAGAAACAATGTGTCTTAACTTGTAGCTTACTGTGACTCAAATTGGGGAGTATGTATAGAGTCCAGTAAGTTAGTGACTGGCTACATAGTCAAGATGGGAAATGATTTGGTGTCTTGGAAAGCAAAGAAACAAAACACAGTGTCAAAAAGTTCTGCAGAAGCAGAGTTCAAAAGTATGGATACCACAGTAGCTGAGATAGTTTGGCTGAAAGGTTTGTTCAGGGAATTGGGAGTAGAAGCTAAGTTTCCTGTTTAACTGTTTTGTGATAGTAAAGTTGCTATCCAAATAGCAGCACATCCTATCTTTCACGAAAGAACAAAACAATTTGATATAGACTGTCACTTTGTAAAAGAGAATAGCATGGAGAGACTCATTCAAACTCAACATATAGAAACTAAGGAGCAGCAAACAGATATACTTACTAAAGGATTGTGCAAGCCTCAACATGAATTGGTAATTCACAAGCTTGAAATGAAAAATATATTTTTCAATTCTCAACTTGAGTGGAGTGTTGAGATTATGTAAATAAGCAGTGTAAATAATTAATTGATTGTATTTGAGATAGTTAGTTATAGAAGTTAGTTACAAGTTAGTTAGGGGAAACGAATCTTAGTTAGTTATTTTTTTCTCTCTTTTCTTTTACCAGTTTGTTTATATATATACAGCTCTTCACACATATTGAATGATATAGATCAATATTCATTCTCCAAATATTCTCTAAAGCTTCTTTACTCCCACTAATGGAGATTCTCAACATAACCTCACCTCGTTATTCCTAGTTGAAGGTTACAACTCAGCATAACTAGTTTGTGTTAGTTAGTTGATTATAATTAGTTGATTGTTGATGGGTAGTTAGATAGTTTGTTAGAGACTAACAACTGACAATGATTTGGATTATATTTCTCTCTACACCATCATGATGTTTTTCATTTTTCTTCATTCTAATTCTTGCATCATCAATGTCAATCAAGAGGATTTCAATTTATTATTCACACTAGTCACCACAAGTATAATGTTGTGAGGCCTCTTCCTAGAGGATAGGTAATATCAAGCAAATCTATCTTATGATCATTTTGAACTCAACGATAGCAGGGGTTCAAACCTGCAAGTATAATATATTTTTTCACCAACCTCAAGTATTTTTGTATGATAGAACGTGCAATGGTATTTAGCCGTATAAACAAATTGACATAAACTTTAAGCTATCATCAATTTATTATTGTAGCATTGACTTAGAGTTTCTATACATTGTAGTAATTCATACACTTCAAATTAGGAATTCACCTATAAAATAAATGCAAGAAATATGTATTTCTAACAATTGATGTTAATTTTTAACAGTTTAAAATGGTATGAACATTGAAGACGAATAAATATTTACATGCATCACATCATCTTCACTCACTTATTTGGATATTGTTGCATTTATCTAGTTGTTAATAACTCATCTATTATCACATTAGTGCATGCACATGATGAATTAGCGATTAATTATGACCTAATTGAACAAGTCACAAGGTATAAGATAAGCATCTTTTTGAAAAAAATAATTAGTTTTGGCTTCACAAAGTTTGACCAAGCGCTAATAGTGATAGACTGTTGGCGGGGCTTTCAAAATTACGTTTTCTATCGGAATAGGGGGGTGTGCAAATCAATTTTACTTGGAAAAAATTATCCTACAACACGATCTTTTTTTTTATATTTTTTAGAATTCCTACCATTTCAAAATATTACAAAAACTCCTACTTTTCTGTCATTCTCTCCTTTTTTAGATACATATCTCACAACCCTCTGACCTGATTTTTGTTTCTATTTTCACGCCTCAAAAATCACTCCCACAGATTAGTAGTTTCCTTCATAACTTCATTTTTGAAATTCAAGTCAATTTTTTCTCTAGTTCGTTGATTTCAAAGTTCCTAAAGAGGTAAAATTATTTCTTCATCAAATTTTTCTTTCCACGTTGAATTATCATTTTAAAAAAAATAGTTCTTTTTACTTTTTTTATCCATAATTTTCTAATGCATATGGATTTTAATGATAAAATCTTTCATGAAAAATATATATAAATAACGAAACGACTCATTAATCATGAAGAATTTGAGAGCGAAAAATTCGAAAAAAAAAAGAATGCATGCTCGAGTTCTAAATCTATTTTTGGAAAAACGCCCTAAAAAGAGGGGAGGGTTGGACATGTTGTTACACGATCATCACTATCAAATTTGCATATTTTTAATGTATCTCATTTATTTTAATTCTTAAATTAGACTTTGTTAGTATTATCATTACTTCGATGCATCACAACTACAGTACCCCCTTTTTATGGAATGTATCATGTTCCCTTTTAAGGTATTGATACATAACCCGAACATCGTTCAATCTTTGAGTAGTATTTATTCTGCTCAATATAAATGTACTTGATTTAAGCAATCTAAAAGATACTATTATTTAAGATCAATGTACTTTATTTTCTTTTTAGTAGGTGCTATGGAAGTTAACTATTTTATTTTTCTAAAGAATTGTACTAAAGATTGTCCAAACAGTAGAACTTTTTGCTCAAAAGAAAATATGATATATATGTTAATATTACAATAGGAAATTAAATCATTGTAGATAATTTAGAAAGGAATTTTGGTAAAGTAGTTGGTTGGCTAGATGAACGTTCATCACGAAGAGAGTTTTGATTCTACATCTTCTAAACTCCTTTTCGTTTTCCTCATTTTTTGTGAAAAACTAATCACCATCTCTATAATTGTATAATTTTGTATTATGGACCCTTTCACTTAATACTTTACCAACTGGACCCTTACACTGAATAAAACATAATATATCAAACCCCTCTAACCGTTAATCATGCTTATGTGGCATTAATATGAATGAGCTGGCAAAAGAGTGAGACCACACACTTATTAAGGCAAGTGAACATCATATTTAAATTTTAAAAATATTTAAATTAAAAGAGTAAAATAATAAAGTTATAAAGGTGAAACGAAACCCTCCTTCGCCCAAATACCTACTTTTTTCGGCAATCTCCATTTTTGATCAACCTTCTTTTTTTCTTTCTTTCATATTCTTTAGGTAGTCTTAAAGAACACTTGAACTTAGCCCTTTTTCTATTATTCATACCTCGCTCTAAATTCTAAGTGTTTAGGAACGTGAAAAAGTGTTCTAAATCATATTAGACCTTTAATTTTGGGTGAAAATACATTTTAGGCCCAGTGGAAATGGAAAAGACAAAAATACTCTTTCCTAAAACGAATGAAATGCCTTAAATAGAAATGCTTCATGAAACATGCATATTTTTTAACTCTGAGCTCAAAATTTAGCAAACTTGACCGCGTTGACAAATTACGAAGAAAGCACTCACATCTTGCAGGTTAGCAAATAAAGGTACATTTACTATTATGATTTTAGTGTAAATAGTATTGATATATATATATATATATATATAGACACTATTACTGTTATCATTATTTTATAAAATTTTATTATTATTATTGTTATTATTTGTAGATAATCTTTTTCGTTAATAAGCTTTTAGTTATATAAATTTAATTATTATTTTAAAACTTCATATTCTAATAATCTAACTTGTCTGTTAAATATAAAATTTATTTTTTAATTTTTTTAAAAAAAGTTAATTGGTATTCTAAAACTATAACTTTTTTCCCTTTGATAAAAAAAATTATAATTTAAAATTTAAATTTAAAATTAGAGATTTTTGTGCAGCTGACATGTGACATTTTTCTCTCCTGTTATATATAGATAGATATAAAAGATTTTGTTGATATAAAACTTAAAATATTAAATATTATTTAAATGGTGAATTTTTGAAATTTGGTACATATTTATAAAAATAACACCCCATACACATTAAGACGGTATATATCAAGTTATAAACATACTCTTTAAAATTAAATAACTTATAACATATTATTATCGAGTTATAACATATCAATTAAAAATATATTTAATTAAAAATAAATTATAAGTAATTATTTAAATACTAATTAATATGTCTAAATATTTATTTTTAATTTTTCAGTTACCATTTTTAAACCAAACTCTTTAAATTTTACAGATTAATATTACAGTTACCTTTTACAGTAAATAATAAATTATTATTAATTAAAGTTCACGTTATATAATGTTACCTTTTTAAAACAAAACCTAAATATTATGGATTTGATTTTAATTAAATCCCTACTTTACCGTTGCCCAATAACTACCCACCCCTACCACCCCTATACACGAACAACATTCAAACTTTCCAAACACGCCTAAATCACCATATTCCCCAAATCGTCTTTGCTCATCATCTTCACCATTAATCCCCAAATCTTCCTCAATCATTATCTTTCCCATCACAACTAATTCATCCCCATATCCATCACGCCTCATAGATCGATTTCATCCCCAATCACATATCTCAAACATACATTTTTTTAGAAACTTCATAAATTACTTTTTGTTAAGTTCGTATACAATGTCGAGAAAAGTTAGTGGAACATCGAGTAAAAGTTGAAAAAATTAATTGAGGAGTCATCAAATGTTCCTTCACTCAATATTTTGACACAAACTCAACCGCAAAAATCAACTGAAAAAGAGACTGCTAGTTCCCTTAAATCGAAGATTGAAAAAAACAAAAAAAAAAGGCAAAGGAAAGAGGGAAGAAAAAGAAGGGAAAAGAAATTCAAACAGCGTCAGAATCTGATTATGACTTAGTTGAAGAATTAAAAATTAAAACATCAAAAAAATCAAAGGGTGTTGAAATTGGTCAATCAACAAGAACGTCATAAAAAAAGAGTCAGAGATACAAACTACAAACAAAACCCAAAAATGTTGTCAAGATCAGTAAAACGCTTATTTTAAAATTTGGTTAAAATATTATATGTAAGTGAGTTTAATTTTTTATTTTATTTTGCAATCCTACACTATATGAAATTTGTATGAGTTATGTATGAATTGATTTCAATTAAAAAAAACTCTTGTTCTCCATTGTTCATTTCTTAGTCTCTCTCATTATTTTTTTAAATCATAGGCATTGTTGAAGATCATCTCCAACAATTTTGATATTTGTTATCAAAATTCTTGGAGAATTAGTGGAGTAAACAATGAATTGAATATTAACAGATTAGAATAGTAATAATAGCAAATCGCTTCAGCTGCAAACTAAGACCCTCATCGACATGTAAATCAGAAAAGTTGCTCGTGGTTTCAATGACGAAGAGTAATTCGTTGAAATCGATAGTGGTGGTATTGGGAGCCATGTTTTTTGAGTGATTAGCGATTGGGCTTATTTTAAAACCATGACTTGATATAACACGAGCTTTCATGGACAAGTATCAGAAACATCCTGCGACGCCGACGATGACGCTGCCGATCAAAGTTCAAAAGTTGGCAAGTTCCAGATAGATGTTGATTCTCCAAAAAAAAAAACAACTAATTCGAGTTTGATTTGATTTTGGGTTATCAAAACTAAATGAAATTAAGAAGAAATGAAACTTTGAAGAACTTTAAACAAGCTTGTTCGATTGAAAATTATACTAATTCTTACCTTATTGAGTTGATTTCATCAGTGCATCATAGATTACGTGTGACTCTTTTGTTGGGGAAGATGATGAATTGAAATGGAATAAATAATCAATAAATAAAATAACTTAGACGTGAAAGTTTTTAATTGATTTTTGGCATAAAAACATATCTTCACATGCAACATATGCGTGTTCTCAAACATAATGAGAAAATGGGTCAAATTGGTCCTTTTATGAAAATATTCAATACTTTTGTGGGGTAATAGGACATCTTCAAATTTAAGGTGTATTTTCAAAAATTCGTAACAACTTCTTAACAACTGCAGAAATATTATTTTTACTGAAGAAGAGTTTAATTTCATGGATGAAACCATTTTAAATCAATCTCCCAGTTACCATGAGTCTGAAGAGCAAGGAACCTCGAAAAAAAATAGCATTGATTTTGAATAAAAATATGTAGAGTTCAAAGCTAAAATTGCAAAGGTATAAATAAAAATTTTCGCTTACAATAGTTTTTAGAAATTACATTACACATATCAAAACTTACTACTGTTTAATGAACAGGTTAAGACGGAGTTGAAAGATCTCAAAGTTAATGTTATTTCCAATTACATTTTAATTAACTAATATAATTACTCTATATTTTATTTTATTATTTTATTACTTTTTTATACATTGATAAGGTTGACAAGCACATGGTTGAAATCAACACGAGCTTTCATGGACAAGTATCAGAAACATCTTGCGACCCCGACGATGACGCTGCCGATCAAAGTTCAAAAGTTGACAAGTTCCAGATAGATGTTGATTCTCCCAAAAAAACCAACTAATTCGAGTTTGATTTGATTTTGGGTTATCAAAACTAAATGAAATTAAGAAGAAATGAAACTTTGAAGAACTTTAAACAAGCTTGTTCGATTGAAAATTATACTAATTCTTACCTTATTGAGTTGATTTCATCAGTGCATCATAGATTACGTGTGACTCTTTTGTTGGGGAAGATGATGAATTGAAATGGAATAAATAATCAATAAATAAAATAACTTAGACGTGACAGTTTTTAATTGATTTTTGGCATAAAAACATATCTTCACATGTAACATATGCGTGTTCTCAAACATAATGAGAAAATGGGTCAAATTGGTCCTTTTATGAAAATATTCAATACTTTTGTGGGGTAATAGGACATCTTCAAATTTAAGGTGTATTTTCAAAAATTCGTAACAACTTCGTAACAACTGCAGAAATATTATTTTTACTGAAGAAGAGTTAAATTTCATGGATGAAACAATTTTAAATCAATCTCCCAGTTACCATGAGTCTGAAGAGCAAGGAACCTCGAAAAAAAAATAGCATTGATTTTGAATAAAAATATGTAGAGTTCAAAGCTAAAATTGCAAAGGTATAAATAAAAATTTTCGCTTACAATAGTTTTTAGATACTACAATACACATACCAAAACTTACTACTGTTTAATGAACAGGTTAAGACGGAGTTGAAAGATCTCAAAGTTAATGTTATTTCCAATTACATTTTAATTAACTAATATAATTACTCTATATTTTATTTTATTATTTTATTACTTTTTTATACATTGATAAGGTTGACAAGCACATGGTTGAAATCAAGACTTACGTCGATAACTTGACTAAACTGATAATTGAAAAGATTAGATTGTCAAGAGGTCAACCAACAACAAATGCACAACAATAGGTATGAATAAATGTGTGTTCTGTGTATGAATGTTGTTTGATGATAATATGTATTATTATTTTGTGTTATTTGTTTTACATTTATGATAAGTATATGACTTTTAAATGAATAATAGAAAAGGTTTCATATATATATTTTGAATAATGTATAAATATTATATTAAAATGCATGAAAGTTTCTTTATATATATATATATATATATATATATATATTTATATGAATAATGTATAAAAGTTGTATATAATTGTATGACACTACGTTCTTCATATATGTATTAATTCTATTAATTTAATTCATATAAAAAAATTGTAACAAATAGACGTTGTCTAAATACTAATATTAGTATGACGTCACTCATAATATTGCACAATCTGCTAAAGATTCAACGGATAAGTCGTCTGTTTAAATGGATGAACACGTCCACATTTCAAACACCGATGGTATGATATAAATACTAGTATGAAATGTATTTCCATTTAAAATTTTATTTTCACCTAACGATTTTTATCTTATGTAGATGAAGCTCAAAAGTCAACTGGTGGTCTTTTTAACGCTGATGTACCTTGATCATCAACTTCAAAATCACCAACGTTGGATGATTATCCATAATTTACTATGACACAAATCAGTGTACTTGATCCAATTCTAAATGCTACCACAACTCCAAACGTGCAACCAAGACACAGGAATCCCGGCAAATACGAATCTTCTTCTTATATTCGACTGTCGAAAGGCAAAAGCAGTTCAAATAGAGTACTTATTTTCTTCCCAATCAAACATCCATTCAAAAGTCATAATGGGTTTGATGTTCCAGATGACATGATCAAGGAGTTCAACCAATGGGTTATCAAAGATGTTTCAAACAGGCGTGGCAGGTATAAATGTCTATAAATAAATTTTATTTATTTCAATTACACAATCTCAAATTTTATAAAATCTTTTTGCTATATTCACAGGAAAGCAACATATTCAAAGGTTAAAAATACCTTTCATCCTCAAAGACTTTAGCGTTCTCAAAATCGCAGAATTTTTTTTTCATATAATGAGACAACCGAGCAGACCTTGGGAGGACGGGGTAAGACATAACATAAATAAATATTCAATAATTATTTTATAACACTTGAATAAATTTTATACAGCAAGTTAGTAATTGTCTGTATCTATGTTAATTGAGGTATGTATTGTTTTAATTTAATATAGTAGGATTTATGTGTGCATTGATGGATGTATTTAATTATTAATATACATAATTTCAGTAAAATATTCTATACATATAATTTTTTAATATAATATGATTTCTATATGCATTGAAGTATGTATTTAAATACGTATGAAATTATTTTTGTATTCGTATGATTTGTGTATGCATTGGTTATGAAACATGTATATACATTTTTATATATAATTTGTGTATGAAGTATCGATTGTGTTTTATTAATTCTTTTTTGTTTGTAACAATGTATTAGTACAATTATATATTATCTTTTAAAGAAGGCAAAATACTCCCAAACATTAATTTCATACAACAATATTGACCGTTGGTTTATGACATGGATTGATAACATTGAGAAACAGTGGAGACAGCCAGATTGCGATATGAGATGCATTGCCCCGACCACGATGTTGAATAGTTCATAGAAAATTTAAGTTGCTCGCTAACATTGCTTGGGATAAGGTTGACGAAGTAATTATCCCTTACAATATCAGCATGAAATTTCATTGGTTTCTTGTTGTATTTCAAATGAAACAAAGATGTCTACATGTATACGATTCAATGAGTGGAGGATCTGTTCACAACAAAAAAAAAGTGAAAGAAGCTGTTGATAAACTTGACACAATGATACCATTATTTCAGGCAAGCACAGAATTTTATGGCAAAAGGCTTGATCTGTATGCGAGCAATCTCCCTGAATATAAAAAATAGTCTTAATCCGAACCTCTCGATATCAAGCATGTGACAGATGTTCCTCAACATGAAGACAGTCCCAAGTATGTAGTTACTATACTCTATTTATTTTATCTAAAATGACATCATTATATAGTTATTATAAATTTTTTCTAATTTTAAATTATTTATAGCGATTGTGATTTATACACCTCTCTTTTTACCGAATATATCAGCAATGGTGTTTTTGATGTGTCTGATATTGATATTGACTCAACATATCATCGTCAGAGGTATGCCACATTACTTTGGCATTATGCAAAATTAAAGAATGAAGAGGGCGCAATAAGTGACAGTGAAGTTACGAGTATAGTTGCTAGCAGGTATGGTGGACCTCGCACGCCAAAGAACAAGTTATGGACACCGCCAATTATCCTACTCCAAGGCCACGAAATAGAAAGTAGAAAAAGTTCAGTGCACCCTTTACATTTTTTTGAACAAGATATTTTTTTTAACTATTGAACTATTTATGTTATTTTCCAATTTTTTCTTACTAATATGAAATACATATTGTTTTATATAATTTATCGATGTTACTATTATTTTGGACAAACTGATTCATACGTTAATACACATAACACCACTCTATTGATATCTTATCAAACTAACATGTAAGAGAATATCATAGATTTTATTGATACACATAAATATGTGTGCATGTTGTATGAAATATATTTTAACTGTGTATGAACTAGTTTAAAAATAAAGAATGTATCAAAATATGTTTAAAATAACTTATCCTTATGTATGAATATTGTATGAATTAATGTTTATACACATAACACCATTATATTGATATCTATTAAAACTAGTACGTAAGACAAATATCATATATTTTTTGATATACATAAATATGTATATATGTTGTATGAAATATGTTTTAACTCTGTATGAACTAGATTAAAAATAAATAAATGTACCAAAATATGTTTAAAATTATTAATCCTTATGTATGAACATTCTATGAATTATGTATGCCATATATTAGTTTTTGTAAAAAAATATATCAACTATGTATGAATATTGTATGAAATATATTTCAAGTTTGTATGAATTAATTTACCAATACATTAATGTACAAAAATATATTAAAAATAATTTATCCTTATGTATGAACCTTGAACGAATTACATATGTCATATATTAACTTTTGTGTAAATATGTATCAACTATGTATGTATATTGTATGAAATATATTGGAACTTTATATGAATTGGTTTAACAATAAATTAAAATAATTTATTCTTATGTATGAACCTTGTATGCATTACATATGTCATATTTTACTTTGAAATATATGGAAGAGATATGAATAGATGTATGATTTACTGTATTTCAATACTCTATGAAGTTTGTATGAATTTTGTATGCCTTGTTTCTCAATGGGGATTAATATTAACTACATATTTTTTAAAGAAGTTGATCAAACTAACATGAATTCGTTTGCACTATGTACTATGAATGAAATTTGAACAATAAATTCATACACTGTTTCACATTTGTAAAAATTGTGTTTGAATGTTATTTATATTTTGACAATTTTTACGAAATCAAAATTTATCAATGTCAATGATAGCAAATGCACTCTATAAAACAAAACTTGTTTCTAACAGTCAAAACAACATAAAAAACATGTGTAACAGTAAGAAATCTTTTTTTGCACAGGATAATTTGAACATGTCTTTCTGTTGTGCCCAACTTGACGGCATCTACTGTGGGTGATTTTTGACCTCTTGAATTGTACATCAGCAAACCCCTTCCAGCGTTCAATTTTTGGTCTTCACGCTGAACTTTTTGTACGGGGTGGCATCAATTTAGGCTTTGAATTATAACTTGCTATATCCCATGTACTCTCGCATGGGATAGGTTCAACAGGAATGACATATGCATCTTTGATGTCACGTCTCGAGCTACCGCCGAGACGCGGACACGAAACCTAGGACCACAAGTGATCCCAAGCTAACCCTGCTGGCATGATCATGAGCATAGTAAAGATAATAAATTATTGCGGAAGCTAAATCATACTTAAAATGAAAAGATGGGAGATACACATATTCTATAACTGAGATATTTGAAAACAATGAGTTTAATACAAAAGAAATACTAACTCAATACTAAGCTGAATCTAACTATGTCAGAAAATAGCCTCTAAACTAGACTAGAAATACTAGTACAAGCCCCAGCTAAATCTAGCAAAAACTGAAACTAAATGACTAAAGACTGAAATGAAACTCATGATTGTTGTCCTCGGAGAATGAGGACTCACCACTGAATTCGCTGAACAGGAGATCGGGAAATCGATCTATGCGCGATCTGGATGCTGAGAACCTGAACCTACATCACGAGAAGATGTAGCGCACGTATGTGTCAGTACTTGAAAGGTACTGAGCATGTAGGATAGATTAAAGCTGAAATAAAACATGAACAAGCACAAAAACAAGTATAATAATCTGAATGTGATGTTCTGATTTCTGAACTAACTGATGCAATGACCAATTTATAAAATATTGAAACTGAATACTGAATATACAGATAAATGGTCAATGCAGAGAGTCTGCTGAACTGTGGGAGCTACTAATAACCGCTAATAAAATCACATGAGCTAAATGTGGAGTCCGATGTATACGCCCCATCGAGAGGACCCAATATACCCGGCCAAAGGTATTAAGGCATGCTGGCGTGATCATTAAGCTGATTGCCCACAGAGGGGACTTACAACCTACTTGGCTAGTAGTTTTTGGACTATTGGGTACGCTAAACCCTAGTCCAACTCGGTATTATGCTACTCCCAATGAATTTTATAAATTAACTTATTATATCTGAATTTTTGTAAATACTTAATAGCTCAAAACTGAACATGCAAACTGAAAATGCAATAATTAATCTGGTAATTATGCATTTATAACAAAGACATGTATATTTGAAGTGTTTGAAATATATGACCTAGCATGTGCAATTCAAGAACTAAAGAAATACAAAGCTAGGGTTTTGAAATTCATGCGGTAATCTGAGTAATAACATGATAATCTGATTTGGAACATATATTTAATAAATTCATGAAGTTATATCTAAATTCTAGAAACTCTAGGTTTAATCATGATAAGAGAATGAAGAATCTGACTGATAACTAAGGACCTAATGGGTGAATGGAAATCCACTAGTGAAATTCCATATATCTGGTGATGAAATCCATGGAAAAATACTTTAGTTTTGGGGCAGAAACTGCTTGAGCTTGTTGCTTTCTTGAACTAGTGTTCTTGAGCTTTTTTTCTCCTCTCTTGCTTCTAATTTTCTAAGTTTTGATTTAATGATTTGATTTGGATGTGTTTTAATTATGTTTCTAGGCTTAAACTGGCTAAAATCTGATGATTTAGGGTCAAAACGATGTAACATGGGGTTTAAACGGAGTGGAAAATGATAAAAAGACCCCTGGGAAGGTTGCTGTCGGGTCTCACGACGGCCAGGACTGACGGTTCGTCGTGCGCACGATGCCCCATCATTGGGTCGGTCGTGAGGGCCCGTTCGGTAGGCCTATACTAAAATGGGCATTACTTTTTACTCAAAGGTCTGATTTTAGCAAGGTTGGTGGCTATGAAAAGATAATTCAATTATCTATCTGTTGGTTGGTCATGGTAGACCTAATTCATTTTTTTCTAAGAGTTATGAGTATTTTAATTTAACCCAACTGCATTTCCCTTTAACTGGATGTAAATTTTCCACCTACGGCCAGACCTACGGATCGTAGGTCCACCTACGAACCATGTTGGTCATCGAGAGTTCACGACCCATGGGGGACTCTCAATCTCCATATACCAACATGGACGACATCCACGTGTCTATGCAGACGATCTCAATGCAGTATCATAAATCAAACAAATTCCACACAGACGATCTCTATGTGTCTAACTTATAATCCTAACTTCTTCATTGCACCGACAATCTCCACGTGCCCAAATAATCATAATTCAATCTCAACACGGACGATCTCCACGTGTTAGACCTTTACTCATACCAATGTCATGTCAATGCATGTGCATAATATGATATCAAATAAATAGGATGATGCAACATCTCAATAAATCAAATGTAGTTATGACATATAATCACCTCAATTATAACAATTATAGGGGTTCAGTAAAGATCAAGTTAATAATATATCAGCTAATGTTCATATGCTTTGGCATTCCCGGATTACAAATCACATTTTATAGTAATAAACTTTGCCTTTATAACATTGATAGTCCTACCATTCTCAATACATCACACACAACACAATTAAACACATTGCATTTTATTTCCCCTATTCACCATTAGAATTAATCAAGGTGGAAAAGTCAACCCTTCAAAAAGTTTCGTTACTCCCAAAACACATACCACAAGGAAATACGCAAATTTCATAAACTTATCAAGGGTTTAGAAATCCACTTGCCTCAATCAATCAAGAGTTCACTCCAAAACTTGAGTCTTCCCCTTTCGTTGAACTTCAAACTCAAAGCAATCTATTCAAATAAATGACCATAATAAGATTTCAAAACTAACAACTCTCATACTACGTGTTTAACTTAGACCCAATAATTCACTCAAATTTAGAATCAATTTCCTAATTTTGTGTAACGACCTATTTAGTCGTTTTGAGCAGCAGATTTTATTTCTGAAAAAATAGGCTGAGACGACGGAACCCACAATGGACCGTCATGGGCACGACGGACCGTCGAGGGGGTCTTGTTCCAAAACACTTAGAATTCTGAAATTTGGGTACTGAAATCGACTCTCTGAACTTCGTAACGGAATGACAGGATGGACCGTCACAGGTGTGACGGACCGTCACAGACTCTTCAGAGAATTGAGTCTCTGAACTCTGTGACGGAGCAGCAGGACAGACCGTCGCAGGCACGACGGCCCGTCACAGGCTGCGTAATCCCAGGAGGAGTCAGATTTCTTTAATGTTTTAAGGGACATTTTTGACTATTCCTGCTTTAATTATAAAGTTAGTGGGTTAATGTTAATAAGTCTAAATACTTGGGGGTTAAAAGAGGTAACCTTAAGTTAATTAGGGGTTATTATTGCTATCTTTTATTCTTAATTATATGCTAATTAGGGTAAAAGAAAGAGGGTTTGAATAAAGGAAATAGAAAGAACAAGAAGAGAGAGAGGATTGATCGAGAAGGGGAAAAACACGAAGCTTCGGGGAATTTGCTTGCTTGATCACTAATCTTCGGTGGAGGTAGGTTATGGTTTTTATGCTATTCGTAGTAAACTCTTGATAGCGAATGATATGTGTTGGGTAATATTGTAAGTCCTCTATATGCTTAATTGTGTGCTTGTATGATGTGTTTATATAATTGTGATAAAATAAGCATGATGAAGCTATTGAATCCCAAATCTTGAAAATCTCTTGTTAATGATGATGCCTTAGTATGAAAGAAGGCTTGATATGAGATTAGGGGATCGGGTGTCACGAACCGACACGTAGAATTAGGGGATCGGGTGTCACGAACTGACACGTAGAATTAGGGGATCGGGTGTCACGAACCGACACGTAGAATTAGGAGATCGGAGTGTCACGTTCCGACACATAGTATTAGGGGATCGGAGTGTCACGTTCTGACACCAGGATAGTATGATGAGGATCGGAGTGTCACGTACCGACACAAGAGGAATAAAGATAATTAATCTTGAAAGATGATAATATACTCAATTTAATGAACCTATTTCCCAAATGAGTATGTTATGGAGGCTTGAGTCCTCATGAGTGTACTTGAAGTTATTTATCAAAGATTCTTGTACATGTTGTTGCTACAGATTGCGTATTGTAGTTTATTATATGATCTGATATATACTGTTTTCTATTTTGAGTTGGCCGATGATACCTACTCAGTACTTGTGTTTGTACTGACCCCCTACTTTTATGTTTTCTTCTTTGTTATTTGTGGAGTGCAGCAAACGTGTCGTCGTCTTCAACTCAACCGTAATTCTAGCCAGTCTTCAATCACACCGGATTTCAGGGTGAGCTAATGCTTCTAGCTTGGACTGGGTCTTCCTCTTCATGTCTTGATGCCTTGAAGTTCTGGCATGGACTAGCTTTTACTTGTTTTAGCTTTTTATAATACTCTTAGTTTAGTAATTTGATCATAGATGTTCTTGTGGTGATGACTTCCAGATTTTGGGGATAATAATAGTTATTGATTTTATTAATGAGTTTAAGTATTCCGCATTACTTTCTGTTGATATTATATTGAAATGTTAAGGTTTAAATTGGTTGGTTCGCTCACATAGGAGGGTAAGTTTGGGTGTCAGTCGCGGCCCGATTTTGTTCGTGACAAACTTGGTATCAGAGCATTAGGTTTGTTTGTCTCATCACACAAGAACGAGTCTAGTAGAGTCTTAAGGAACGGTAGGGGGGCACCTTTACTTTTCTTTGAGAGGCCATAAGACTTTAGGAAAATTCCATTCTTTCTTTCTTTCGTGCTATTACTTGGGTCCAATTGGTATCTAGGTGATACAAATTGGTATCTGACAATCTTCACTCTATTTCGCAGATGGTTAGAACTAGAGCAACGACTGTGCCAACATCAACATCGGCAAGACAAGAAGCGTCTGAGCCAGCCACTGGGGCTGTAGCTCGAGGAAGAGTAGCGTCAAGAGGCCGTAGTAGAGGTCGTGGGAGGACGTCCTCTAGAGGAAGAGGACGAGCACCTAGCCCATCTGATACTAGGGCAGTGACTCCTCCACCGACTGAAGAAGTAGTAAGAGAGGGTGAGGAAGGGGAAACTGAACAAGTACAGAATGAAGGATTGCCTCCCCAACCTACCCCAGAGATGATCAATCAGGTTCTCGCTTATCTTAGTGGGTTATCTGATCAAGGTCAAACACCTCCAGTGTTTTCTGCACCAGCACCTCAGGGTCCGGAGGTACAACATGCGGCTACTGCGGCTTCCCGCATGGATGTTCCATTGGAAATAGGCATGTTTCCTCGTCTTACTACAGGGCCTATAATGACAAATGATCAACATGAAATTTTCAGTAAGTTCTTGAAATTGAAACCTCCAGTCTTCAAGGGTGCTGAATCTGAGGATGCCTATGATTTTCTGGTTGACTGTCATGAGCTACTACAGAAGATGGGTATAGTAGAACGGTTTGGTGTTGAGTTTGTGACTTATCAGTTTCAAGGGAACGCCAAAATGTGGTGGCGGTCACATGTTGAGTGTCAACCAACAGAGGCACCACCTATGAATTGGACATCATTCTCTAGCTTGTTTATGGAGAAGTATATTCCCCGGACTTTGAGGGATAGGAAAAGAGATGAATTCTTGAGCCTAGAGCAAGGTAGGATGTCGGTTACTACATATGAGGCTAAGTTTCGTGCACTTTCCAGATATGCCACTCCGCTTTGTTTCAGTCCACAAGAGCGGATTCGCAGTTTTGTGAAGGGGTTGAGGTCAGAATTGCGGATTTCAGCCTTACAGGTAACGGCTACAGCGAAATCTTTTCAAGAAGTGGTAGACTTCGTGATAGAGGTAGAGGGAGTGAAGCCAGATGACTTCACCATGGCATCAACATCAAAAAGGTTTCGAAAGGGAGGTGAGTTTAATGGTTCTTACTCTAGAGGACAGGGTTCAGGAGGTTACTCAGTTCGACCAATTCAGTCTTCACTACAGACTGTAGTTGGTGGTCCACCTCAGACCGGTCAACACTGCTCTGAGAGACCTATGCTTGACTCCAGAGAGTGTTATGGATGTGGGGAGACTGGACATATTAGGAGGAATTGTCCAAAACAGAGTTATAGACCCCCAATAGCTAGAGGTAGAGGTGGTCATGGTAGATGCCGTTATTCTGGAGGACGTGGTGGCCGAGGTAATGGTGGTCACCAAAACGGCCGGGGTGATGGGCAAACTGGAGCCACTACAACACAACATGGTAGGGGCAACGGACAGATAAGTAATGGGGCCCATTGTTACGCTTTCCCTGGGCGATCTGAGGCGGAGACATCTGATGCTGTCATCACAGGTAATCTTTCGGTTTGTGATTGCATGGCTTGTGTATTGTTTGATCCTGGATCCACATTTTCTTATGTATCTTCCTCATTTGCTAATGGTCTTAATTTACCTTGTGAATTGCTTGACATGCCTATTCGTGTTTCTACCCCGGTGGGTGAGTCTGTGATAGTTGAAAAAGTATATAGGTCTTGTTTGGTGACTTTTGGGGGGAGTAATACTTATGTAGACTTGGTTACCTTAGAAATGGTTGATTTTGATGTAATTCTGGGTATGACTTGGCTTTCTTCGAATTTTGCAATCTTGGATTGTAACGCTAAAACTGTGATGTTAGCCAAGCCCGGGACAAATCCGTTAGTGTGGGAGGGTGACTACACTTCCAATCCGGTTCGTATAATCTCCTTCTTTCGTGCTAAGAAAATGGTTAGTAAGGGTTGTTTGGCATTCTTGGCACATCTCAGGGATGATACTACCCAAGTACCTCCAATTGAGTCGATTTCGATAGTCCGCGAGTTTTTGGATGTGTTCCCTGCAGATCTTCCTTGTATGCCACCAGATAGGGATATTGATTTCTGCATTGATCTTGAACCGGGCACTCTCCCCATTTCTATACCCCTTTATAGAATGGCTCCCGTGGAGTTAAGAGAGTTAAAGGCACAACTTCAAGAGTTGCTAAGCAAAGACTTTATTAGAGCAAGTGCATCTCCTTGGGGTACTCCTGTTTTGTTTGTGAAGAAGAAGGATGGGAGTTTTCGGATGTGCATAGACTACAGATAGTTGAACAAGGTAACTATTAAGAACAAATATCCTATTCCTCGCATTGATGAATTGTTCGATCAGTTACAAGGTGCTTGTGTCTTCTCTAAGATTGACTTGAGATCCAGTTATCATCAATTGAAAATACGAGCAACGGATGTGCCAAAGACTGCTTTTCGGACCAGGTATGGGCATTACGAATTTGTAGTGATGTCTTTTGGTCTTACGAATGTCCCTGCTGCTTTCATGAGCTTGATGAACGGGATTTTTAAGCCATATTTGGATCTCTTTGTGATCGTATTTATTGATGATATACTAATATACTCAAAGAGCAAGAAAGAACATGAGGAGCATTTGAGAATGGTATTGGAAATGTTGAGGGAGAAAAAGCTTTATGTCAAATTCTCCAAGTGCGAGTTTTGGCTAGATGCAGTATCCTTCTTGGGGCATGTGGTTTCTAAGGATGGGGTGATGGTGGATCCTTCTAAGATTGAGACAGTGAAGAATTGGGTAAGACCTACTAATGTGTCAGAAATAAGAAGCTTTGCTGGTTTAGCTAGCTATTACCGTCGATTTGTCAAGGGATTCTCTTTTTGCTTCCCAATTGACGAACTTGACTAAGCAGAATGATCCATTTGTATGGTCGGATGAATGTGAACCAGAAGCTCAAGACTTTGTTGACTACCGCACCAATCCTTACCTTGCTAGTGGAAGGTAAGAATTTCATTGTCTATTGTGATGCATCCTATTCTGGCTTGGGTGCGGTGCTAATGCAAGAGAATAATATTATTGCTTATGCTTCAAGGCAATTAAAGGTGCACGAACGTAATTATCCGACCCATGATTTGGAGTTGGCTGCGGTAGTGTTTGCATTAAAGCAATGTAGGCACTATCTATATGGAGTTAAGTGTGAAGTATACACGGATCATCGTAGCCTACAGTATGTCTTTACTCAAAAAGATTTGAATTTGAGACAGAGGAGATGGATGGAACTACTGAAGGACTACGATATCACCATCTTGTATTATCCGGGAAAGGCTAATGTTGTGGCAGACGCCTTAAATAGAAAGGCAGGGAGCATGGGAAGTCTAGCTCACTTGCAAGTTTCTAGACGTCCATTGGCTAGAGAGGTTCAGACTCTGGCTAACGACTTGATGAGGTTAGAAGTAAATGAGAAGGGAGGATTGTTGGCTTGTGTGGAGGCAAGATCTTCTTTTCTTGACAAGATCAAGGGAAAAAGTTTGACGATGAGAAACTAAGCAGAATCCAAGATAAAGTATTGCGAGGAGAGGCTAAGGAAGCACAAATCGATGAGGAAGGTGTTTTGAGAATTAAGGGAAGGGTATATGTACCCCGCGTTGATGATTTGATCAACACTATTCTGACAGAGGCTCATAGTTCAAGGTATTCTATACATCCTGGTGCAACCAAGATGTATCGTGACCTAAAGCGACACTTTTGTTGGAGTAGAATGAAGCGTGATATTGTTAATTTTATTGCCAAATGTCCAAACTGCCAGCAAGTAAAGTATAAACACCAGAGGCCCGGAGGAACACTTCAGAGAATGCCCATTTCTGAATGGAAGTGGGAGAGAATTGCAATGGACTTCGTGGTTGGTCTTCCAAAGACATTGGGTAAGTATGACTCTATTTGGGTGATTGTTGATAGGTTAACTAAGTCTGCTCATTTCATTCCGGTCAACGTGACTTACAATGCAGAGAAGTTAGCCAAAATCTATGTCTCAGAAATTGTTTGGTTGCATGGGGTTCCACTCTCCATCATATCAGATAGAGGTACGCTGTTTACTTCTAAGTTTTGGAAAACATTGCATGCGGAATTGGGTAGTAGGTTGGACCTTAGTACTGCGTTCCATCCTCAGACCGATGGTCAGTCTGAGCGAACGATTCAACTGTTGGAGGATATGCTTCGTGCATGTGTGATAGAATTTGGTGGTCATTGGGATAGCTTCTTGTCCTTAGCAGAGTTCTCCTACAACAATAGCTATCACTCAAGCATTGATATGGCCCCATTTGAGGCATTATATGGGAGAAGATGTAGGTCTCCCATTGGGTGGTTTGATGCATTTGAAGTTAGACCTTGGGGTACTGACCTTCTGAGAGAATCGTCAGATAAAGTGAAATCTATTCAAGAAAAGCTGTTAGCGGCTCAAAGTAGACAGAAAGAGTATGCAGATCAAAAGGTTAGAGACTTGGAGTTCATGGAGGGTGAACAAGTCTTGTTGAAGGTTTCACCCATGAAAGGGGTGATGCATTTTTGTAAAAGGGGTAAATTAAGCCCAAGGTATATTGGTCCCTTCGAGGTTCTGAAGCGCATAGGGGAGGTGGCTTATGAGTTAGCCTTGCCTCCAGGGCTGTCCGGAGTGCATCCGGTATTTCATGTGTCTATGTTAAAAAGATACCATGGGGATGGAAACTACATTATCCGTTGGGATTCAGTTCTGCTTGATGAAAATTTGTCTTATGAGGAGGAGCCTGTTGCCATTTTAGATAGAGAAGTTCGCAAGCTGAGGTCAAGGGAGATTGCATCCATCAAAGTTCAATGGAAGAATCGACCCGTCGAAGAAGCCACTTGGGAGAAAGAGGCTGATATGCGAGAAAGATACCCACACCTGTTTACAGATTCAGGTACTCCTTCTCGCCCTTGTTTTCCTTCTTGTGATCGTTTGGGGACGAACGATGGGTAAATTGGTATCTATTGTAACGACCTGTTTAGTCGTTTTGAGCAGCAGATTTTATTTCTGGAAAAACAGGCTTAGACGACGGAACTCACGACGGACCGTCATGGGCACGACGGACCGTCGAGGGGGTCTCGTTCCAAAACACTTAGAATTCTGAAATTTGGGTACTGAAATCGACTCTCTGAACTTCGTAACAGAATGACAGGATGGAGCATCACAGGTGTGACGGACCGTCACAGACTCTTCAGAGAAGTGAGTCTCTGAACTTTGTGACGGAGTAGCAGGACGCACTGTCGCAGGCACGACGGCCCGTCACAGGCTGCGTAATCCCAGGCGGAGTCGGATTTCTTTAATGTTTTAAGGGACGTTTTTGACTATTCCTGCTTTAATTATAAAGTTAGTGGGTTAATGTTAATAAGTCTAATTACTTGGGGGTTAAAAGAGGTAACCTTAAGTTAATTAGGGGGTTATTATTGCTATCTTTTATTCTTAATTATATGCTAATTAGGGTAAAAGAAAGAGGGTTTGAATAAAGGAAATAGAAAGAACAAGAAGAGAGATAGGATCGATCGAGAAGGGGAAAAACACGAAGCTTCGGGGAATTTTCTTGCTTGATCACTAATCTTCGGTGGAGGTAGGTTATGGTTTTTATGCTATTCGTAGTAAACGCATGATAGCGAATGGTATGTGTTGGGTTGTATTGTAAGTCTTCTATATGCTTAATTGTGTGCTTGTATGATGTGTTTATATAATTGTGATAAAATAAGCATGATGAAGCTATTGAATCCCAAATCTTGAAAATCTCTTGTTAATGATGATGTCTTAGTATGAAAGAAGTCTTGATATGAGATTAGGGGATCGGGTGTCACGAACCGACACGTAGAATTAGGGGATCGGGTGTCACGAACCGACACGTAGAATTAAGGGATCGGGTTTCACGAACCGACACGTAGAATTAGGAGATCGGGTGTCACGAACCGACACGTAGAATTAGGGGATCGGGTTTCACGAACCGACACATAAAATTAGGGGATCGGAGTGTCACGTTCCGACACATAGTATTAGGGGATTGGAGTGTCACGTTCCGACACCAGGATAGTATGATGAGGATCGGAGTGTCACGTACCGACACGAGAGGAATAAAGATAATGAATCTTGAAAGATGCTAATATACTCAATTTAATGAACCTATTTCCCAAATGAGTATGTTATGGAGGCTTGAGTCCTCATGAGTGTACTTGACGTTATTTATCAAAGATTCTTGTACATGTTGTTGCTACAGATTGAGTATTGTAGTTTATTTATGATATGATCTGATATATACTGTTTTCTATTTTGAGTTGGCCGATAATACCTACTCAGAACTTGTGTTTGTACTGACCCCCTACTTTTATGTTTTCTTCTTTGTTATTTATTGAGTGCAGCAAACGTGCCGTCGTCTTCAACTCAACCGTAATTCTAGCCAGTCTTCAATCACACCGGATTTCAGGGTGAGATAATGCTTCTAGCTTGGACTGGGTCTTCCTCTTCATGTCTTGATGCCTTGAAGTTCCGGCATGGACTAGCTTTTACTTGTTCTAGATTTTTAGAATACTCTTACTTTAGTAATTTGATCATAGATGTTCTTGTGGTGATGACTTCCAGATTTTGGGAATAATAATAGTTATTGATTTTATTAATGAGTTTAAGTCTTCCGCATTACTTTCTGTTGATATTATATTGAAATGTTAAGGTTTAGATTGGTTGGTTCGCTCACATAGGAGGGTAAGTGTGGGTGCCAGTCGCCACCCGATTTGGGTCGTAACATTTTGCGAACATGTCAACTCTCATTATTTCCGATTTTCAAGTGTAGGGTTAGTCTCAGTATCTCCAAATAACATAATGTTAACAATATCATTACACTAGAGTTGAACGTCTTTACACTCCTTTCTTGAAGTTTATAAAATAACTTTTAATTCATATGAATGACACATAACATTATCACCTTAATCAGAGCAAAACAGATGGAACCACGTGTCTCTGAACCCAATTCTCTAAATTCCTTTGAAGATACATTTATAATCCTTCTGATTATGTAAATATTCTACTTTTTTCCACGTTCTGAAAGTTAAATTACATACCACTAATTATTTTCATTATGACTTTATCCCTTTTCAAATCTATTTGAGTGGCGTCCCACATCTCATACAAGTTTTCATAAACCACATTACTTGCCAAATAGTAGAAAATCATAATCTTAGATACCTCAAAGTCATCATAACCAAACAAAAATCCATTTCACCAACAACCTTATCATATGGTTGCATTCCAACCAAACTTCATCATAAAATCTTATTATCATCATGCTTCGTTAGTTGTTGAGAAAAGACATAAATCCAACACTAAAGTTGTGTCGAATTTACAAAAAGACACCTTAACTTTGCAATCGTCCTAATGCCCCACTTAACAATTTTGAGTAGATATAATTATATTATTATTCGTCCACCTGACATAGAGAGTGGTGTGCGCTCTCTCAAAGAGAGTGAACAACCTATAATAAATAATATAATTTTATTTTTATAAGTACTTTATTATAAAATATATTTTGTCATTTTTCTTGTTCTTTTAAATTTTTTTCCTTTTTATTTTTTCTTTCCCTTTCTTCTTTCTTCTTCAAAAATAGATTCTCCTCTCCATCCATTAAAGCTTCTTACTTTCAATGTCATCATTCTTACCACAACTTCACCGTCCTTTTTTATTACTATTAATTTTAGTCTCTTTAATTTAAATATTTTCTTAAATTTTGAACAATTTGATAAACCCATTAGGTTTCAAGATGATTAGGAAGTATCCTATAGTTTTTTTTATCCGATTTCAATGTAGTTCTTTCAATTTTTTTTGGAGTTAATTGATTCTTTTAAAATTATCATTTCTAATTTTGAACTTATATTAAAATGAGTAGTTTATGATACCTTCTAAATTTTCTTAGAAAAATAATTAATTTTGCTATCAATAATTCAATAAAGTCTAAAAAATAATATATATGTATAACGAATTTGACCAGAAGAAGAAAAAGAAAATAAAAAAATGAGAGTATGGCTCAATTTGACATGGGGTGTAGGAGGTGAAGAAAAAAAAGATAATGGAGGAATGAATCACTTGAAAGTGGGAGATGGGAGATGTAGTGAAATTTAAGATAAACCAAAATTAAAAGTCCAAAAGTAAAAGATAAATAAAGTTAAAAATAACAATAAAGGAAAAACTTAAGATAAAAAAAATATATTTTAAATTAAATTAACATGGTTCATATAATGATTGGTGTGTGAACACACTTACATCTTAAAACATGGGCCTTATTGAAAAATGGTATAATAATATATGTTCATAAATTTGTAGTGGGGTAATAGGGCTGCTGCAAAGTTAAGGTGTCTTTTTACAAATTCGAGACAACATCAGTGGTGACTTTATGTCTTTTCTCTTAGTTGTTTCCCTCAGCACGAATTCGACATCACCATCAACATGACATCCTAAACCTAACTATTCCAACCATCCAAGGGAGTTACTCAATTTATACACACTTTCTTACTAAAATTCTCCAATTTCATTCACCCGAGTATATTTAGTATGACTTTCTTTACCCATAAATTTATTATTTCTATAACAATCTACTCATTTGGAGCTTAAGATAAAATTATTTGATCTCATTTAGATTTTGAGATACACTTCACAACCTAAATATATTTATACTATACCAAAGATCCACCACTAAAATTTTCCTTGTAAATATTGATTAACTTATTCGTCTATAGTAAAAAGCTAGTTGGTTTCTCAAATATGGTACAACATCGAATACATTATACAAATATGTGATACAACTGATAACTCTTTAAGTAATTAGTAATCACACTTGACATCAACATATCCATTTTCATATACTAGTAGTACCACATTGTAGAGTCTATTAAATCCACCACTACAATACATCATACCTATCGAGAAGATTGTACCCGAATAACCAACATATTCTTTCCCCATTAAGGAACTAACATACACTGCCAAACATGTTCCGTCGCTCGTCCAAAGTTGTATGCATCCGTTCGTAGAATAGGTCAATAACAAGAGTAACACATTCTCAAATATAAACAAGTAAGAACTGGTACCATTATAGTAGTATCATTACGACCCTTTTCGATATATACTCAATCTATGCAAGATTCTAATCTTGATTGGCACAACATCATTCGCTAAACAACCCATATATGTTATGACCACTATACCAATTGTATTCTCCAAGGTTACACTATTCATTATCAAGCTTTTCATAAAATCATTTCACTTCCAATTGTTAAATCACTCTAAATATCGTATATACCACACAAGTATTATTCTTTATTACTGGGATAACTAACCTTACTCAACCCATTCAAATTGTTGAACATTCTTAGTAAACATCATTTCCATAAGTTTTTCACTATTACTTTAGTACTAGATCTAACATTCAAGCCAACACGACACACCGACTACTCACATGAGGAACTATGCACAAGTCATCACTTTAAGTGAGAGTTTATATAGTGAAGCGATACAAATCAAGTCAGACCAACGGCACGCAAAAGAGATTCAAAGAGTGAAAATTTTTCTTAAAATTCACTATAGCCTCTCGAATATAAGTACAATAGTCTCTGTACCGATCCTTGAGACTCTACTTAGACTTGGTTTATACACATGTGAGACCTACTAACCTAGGTTTCTAATTCCATGTTGTCACAACCCAAAAATGGACGTGATAACACTTGTCTTATTCCCCAAGACAAGTGTCACAACCAAGGAGCACCCCCTAGAAGTAACATGGCGTACTTGATCTCTTGGATGTCTTATACAAGCTCATAGTTATCATTCGTCACATTTTCATAGGTAAATTTAGAGAAAAATTTAAAACTTTCATAGCACATCATATGCTAGAACATCACTTCCAATATATATATATATATATATATATATATATATATATATATATAATATCATAATACATACTTAAAGACTCTAAGTGTATTTGCCATCTTAGACTCAACATCATTAGAGTACATTAGGGACACGACCCTTACAACATAAATCATAAGTACATTTATAACTAAACTTTACAGAGATAGACTTAAGAAATCCTTGAACTTAAGGATTCCTTTCCTTAAGCTTGAAAATCACAAGCCCTTCACTTTAGAGACATCTATTTAAGTATCCATAACCTACACTTTGTGTAAAACGGTAGAGAAGAATGGAGTTAATACAAGAATGCACTAAGTATGACAACCATGCGAAAACATGCATTAAAAAGGGACATTTTACTTGAAACCATGCATCATGCCTTTTTGTGAAAACTTCATAAAACTTGATACATTAAGCATTATACAGTTTACATACTTCATTTAGTCATATACCATAGTCATAATATCACATAAAATTACACATAGCATTAAAGTCACATTTGGAGTCACACTACAGTAACCTCTTTGCACTTTACAACAAATATTGTTCTCTTTATAGTGAACTACCTAATCTTCTTATTAACCTCCCAAGTAACCCTCTAGTGATACTTGGTTCAATGTGTCACCTTAAGGCCACAAGTTATTCATACATACAACCTACATAATTCAACACATATCATCATCTAAGTATAGCACACCTTGAGACACATTCAAGTCAAGACACCCAACACTATTACAGTAAGCCATAACCACATTGCACATATGCTAACTTCACTTCATATAGAACATTATAAGACCTTACTCACAATTCCAATCTAAGTCTACTAGTGCAATGTACATGTGAAGCCCTATCATGAGACCACAAGCCTTAACATTCACTTCATACATTAGTATGACAAGTATAGACTCTTCATACAAACCAAGCAAGACGTTCATCATATAGTCAATAACACCTACATAGTGTATATAAGGTAATTACACTTCATATAGACTCATTAAGACTCATACCATGCACATCATTATAAAAAGTAGACTACACTACCATGTCATGCATAAGGAACACAAACATAGTCATATACATTAAAACACCTTCCTAGGACTCCCTTCAAGAGTTACATGTGAAATTCATAGGTGAATTCCCATACCTCCACCTACACTAAGAAACTTTCCTTAGGTTATCCTAGTTAAGTTCCTTTTCTTTACTTCCATTGTCCATTTTACTTTAGGGAAACTATAGCCTTAAACAATACTAAAACGGTAAGACCATGCGTGCTAAATATGGAATTTGGTGTTGTAGAGCCTTACACCAAAGGAAAGTGCTCTACCTAGCCATGGTAGAACATTAACACATGCTAGAAAATTAGGTGATATCACTTGCTATATCCTATGTGGCAAGCATAGTTTATAGAACTTGGAGGTATATGTGGAAACCCTCTTTATACCTATTGAGGCATTGTAGTTATCCACTTATAGAAACCCTCTTTATGCCTATTGTGGCATTGTAAAATCCACTTATGGAAACCCTCTTTATTCATATTGAGGAATTATAGTTATCCACCTCGTGAGGACTATGGTGAACAAGCCTTCCCATATTGGGAAGAGGCACCTCTCATCTAAGTTCACTAGGAGCTAAGCTAAGTTCCCTTTTATTGAAAGCCTTTATTAACATTACTTTATAAAACATAGGCTTTAGGAGATTCACTCTCCGTATGCTTAGCTCATAGGTTATAGATGAGAAGTCATTTCATCAACCTATATTATGTGAGAAAACCTTTCACATGGACATAGCATATTCAAGCACCTATCTAGTTTAGGGTACACTTGAGAACACCTTTCAAGGACCCTCCATTCACTACATCATCATACATGTGTGTGTGTACATACATGTGAGCAAACCTTTCACATAACACCTTTAAACCACACATATTCATACTTTACTTTATTTATGCATAAGGTCATATGTGTAACTACATGAGCAGTTATTTCACATAACACATTTAGACACTATACACATTCATACTTCATTATATCATATACTTAACATTATAGCATATAAGTTATATTCGTAACATGTTCATGCATTCTTATTCATGCACTTAAGTCACAAGCGTAGGACTATCCTATCAAGGAACACATGTACAATGCACAGACAAGGTCCTATACCCTTATCCATACTAGTACACCTATCAAGTCATCCTAGTTAAAGGATACATAACTGTCATGACCCAAATCGAGCCGCGAGTGGCACCCACATTTATCCTCCTATGTGAGCGAACCAACCAATCTAAACCCCAACGTTTTAACCATAATAAACAGAATACAATGCGGAAAACATAAAACTCATTAACAAAATCAATAAATAACTTCTAAAACTCAATACTTATTATTCCAAAATGTTGAAATCATCATCACAAGAACATCTATCCTCAAATTACTAATCTAAGAGTATCTAAGAAGATAAAATAAGTAAAAAGCTAGTCCATGCCGGAAGTTTAAGGCATCAAGACATGAAGAGGAAGATCCAGTCCAAGCTAAAAGCATTAGCTCACCCTGAAATCCGGTGTAATGAAGACTAGCTAGAGTTGCGGTTGAGTTAAAGATGACGGTACGTTTGCTGCACTTCACGAATAACAAAGAAAAACAATTACAAGTAGGGGTCAGTACAACCACAAGTAATGAGTAGATATCATCGGCCAACTCAAAATACAAAACAATATATATCGAATAATAATATAAAATCAACTACCACACTTAACTGGTGACAACAATAAGTACAAGAAACATTAACAACAACACCAAGCGCATTTATGAGGACTCAAGTCTCCACACCATACTCATTTGGGATATAGGTTCTTTTCATTCGAACTTATTAACATAATTTCAAGATTCATTATCTTTATTCCTCTTGTGTCAGTACGTGACACTCTGATCCCCTAATTCTACGTGTCGGTTCATGACACCCGATCCCCTAATTCTACGTGTCGGTTCGTGACACCCGATCCCCTAATTTCTACGTGTCGATTCATGACACCCGATCCCCTAATTCTACATGTCGGTTCGTGACACCCGATCCCCTAATTCTACGTGTCGGTTCGTGACACCCGCTCCACTAATCTCATTGTATTAATTCATCAAGCCTTCTTTTATACCAAGGCATCATCAACCTCATTACTTTAGTTCATCAAGCCTTCTCTTATACCAAGGCATCATCAACCTCATTACTTTAGTTCATCAAGCCTTCTTTTATACCAAGGCATCATCATTAACAAGGTAAATTTAGGATTAGAGATTCAATAGACTCATCATGCTTATTCATCACAATTATATAATCACATCATGTAAGCACACAATTAAGCATATAGAAGGTTTTATAATACTACCAACACATATCATTTGCTATTAAGAGTCTACTACGAATAACATAAAAACAATAACCTACCTCCACCGAAGATTCGTGATCAAGCAAGAAATTTCCCAAAGCTTTGTTTCCTCTTCGTTTCCCTCTTCTCTCGATCGTTCTCTTTCCCTCTCCTTGTTCTTTCTATTTTTCTTATTCAAACCCTCTTTCTTTTACCCTAATTAGTATATAATTAAGTATAAAAGATGATGAATTAACCCATTAATTGATTCAAGATTATCTCTTTTAACCCTCAAGAAATTGGATTATTAATATTCAACCACTAACTTTATAATTATAAGCAGGAATAGTCCAAAACGCCCCTTAAAACATTTAACAGAAATCCGACCCAGCCTGAGATTATGCAGTCTGTGACGGGCCGTCGTGCCTGCGACGGTCCGTCCTGCTGAGTCATCACAGAGTTCAGAGACTCAATTTTTACTAAAGGATCTGTGACGGCCTGTCATGCCTGTGACGATCCGTCCTGCCACTTCGTCACGAAGTTCAGAGAGTCGATTTCAGTACCCAAATTTCTGAATTCTAAGTGTTTTGGAACGAGACCCCCTCGACGGTCCGTCGTGCCCATGACGGTCCGTCGTGGGATCCATCGACCAAGACAGTTTTTCCAAAAATAAAATCTGCTGCTCAAAACGACTAAACAGGTCGTTACAATAGATACCAATTTACCCATCGTTCATCCTCGAACGATCATAAGAAGAAAAACAAGGGCGAAAAGGAGTACCTGAATCTGTGAACAGGTGTGGGTATCTTTCTTGCATATCTACCTCCTTCTCCCAAGTGGCTTCTTCAACTGGTCGATTCTTCCATTGAACTTTGATGGATGCAATCTCCCTTGACCTCAGCTTGCGGACTTCTCTATCTAAAATAGCAACACGTTCCTGCTCATAATACAAATTCTCATCAAGCAAAACTGAATCCCAACGGATAATGTAGTTTCCATCCCCATGGTATCTTTTCAACATAGACACATGAAACACCGGATGCACTCCTGACAGTCCTGGAGGCAAGGCTAATTCATAAGCCACCTCTCCTACTCGCTTAAGTACTTCAAATTGTCCAATATACCTTGGGTTTAGCTTACCTCTTTTCCCAAATTGCATCACCCCTTTAATGGGCGAAACCTTCAGCAAGACTTGCTCACCCTCCATGAACTCCAAGTCTCTAACCTTTTGATCTGCATATTCCTTTTGCCTGCTTTGAGCCGCTAAAATCTCTTCTTGAATAGATTTCACTTTCTCTAATGAATCCCTCAAAAGATCAGTACCCCAAGGTCTAACCTCAAATGCATCTAACCAACCAATGGGAGACCTACATCTCCTCCCATACAATGCTTCGAAAGGAGCCATATAAATACTTGAGTTATAGCTATTATTGTATGAAAACTCTGCTAAGGCTAAGAAGTTATCCCAATGACCCCCAAATTCTATCACACATACACGAAGCATATCTTCCAACACCTGAATTGTTCACTCAGACTGACCATCGGTCTGAGGGTGAAATGCAGTACTAAGGTCCAACCTAGTACCTAATTCAGCATGCAATGTTCTCCAAAACTTAGAAGTAAACTGCGTACCTCTATCTGATATGATGGAAAGTGGAACTCCATGCAATCGAACAATTTCTGAGATGTAGAGTCTAGCTAACTTCTCTGCATTGTAGGTCACCTTGACCGGGATGAAGTGAGCAGACTTAGTTAATTTGTCCACAATTACCCAAATAGAGTCAAACTACCCCAATGTCTTTGGAAGACCAACCACGAAGTCCATTGCAATTCTCTCCCACTTCCATTCAGGAATGGGCATTCTCTGAAGTGTTC
Organism: Solanum lycopersicum; assembly: GCF_036512215.1. Classification (NCBI taxonomy): domain Eukaryota; kingdom Viridiplantae; phylum Streptophyta; class Magnoliopsida; order Solanales; family Solanaceae; genus Solanum; species Solanum lycopersicum. Next base: position 31,974,833 of record NC_090811.1, read on the forward strand.
CTCCGGGCCTCTGGTGTTCATACTTTACTTGCTGACAATTTGGACATTTGGCAACAAAATCAACAATGTCGCGCTTCATTCTACTCCACCAAAACTGTTGCTTTAGGTCACGGCACATCTTGGTTGCACCAGGATGTATAGAATATCCGGATTTATGAGCCTCTGTGAGAATAGTGTGGATCAAATCATCAACACGGGGCACACATACCCTTCCCTTAATTCTCAAAACACCTTCCTCATCGATCGTTGCTTCCTTAGCCTCTCCTCGCAACACCTTATCTCGGATCCGGATCAGCTTCTCATTGGTAAACTGCTTTCCCTTAATCTTGTCAAGAAAAGAAGATCTTGCCTCCACACTTGCCAAAAATCCTCCCTTCTCATTTACTTCTAGCCTCATAAAGTTATTAGCCAGAGTCTGAACTTCTCTAGCCAATGGGCGTCTATAAACTTGCAAGTGAGCTAGACTTCCCATGCTTCCTGCCCTTCTACTTAAGGCGTCTACCACAACATTAGCCTTTCCCGGATGATACAAGATAGTGATGTCGTAGTCCTTCAGTAGTTCCATTCATCTCCTCTGTCTCAAGTTCAAATCTTTTTGGGTAAAAACATACTGTAGTCTACGATTATCCGTGTAGACTTCACACTTAACCCCATATAAATAATGTCTCCATTGCTTTAAGGCAAACACTACCGCATCCAATTCCAAATCATGGGTCGGATAATTACGTTCGTGCACCTTTAATTGCCTTGAAGCATAAGCAATTACGTTGTTCTGTTGTATTAGCACTGCACCCAAACCCGAATAGGATGCATCACAATAGACAATGAAATTCTTACCTTCCACTGGCAAGGTAAGGATTGGTGCAGTAGTCAACAAGGTCTTGAGTTTCTGAAATCTTTCCTCACATTCGTCCGACCATACAAATGGAACATTCTGCTTAGTCAAGTTCGTCAATTGGGAAGCAATGGAAGAGAATCCCTTGACAAATCGACGGTAATAGCTAGCTAAACCAACAAAGCTCCTTATTTCTGACACATTAGTAGGTCTTACCCAATTCTTCACTGTCTCAATCTTAAAAGAATCCACCATGACCCCATCCTTAGAAACCACATGCCCCAAGAAGGACACTGCATCTAGCCAAAACTCACACGTGGAGAATTTGGCATAAAGCTTTTTCTCCCTCAACATTTCCAATACAATTCTCAAGTGCTCCTCATGTTCCTTCTTGCTCTTTGAGTATACCAATATATCATCAATAAATATGATCACAAAGAGATCCAGATATGGCTTAAAAATCCCGTTCATCAAGCTCATGAAAGCAGCTGGGGCATTCATAAGACCAAAAGACAGCACTACAAATTCGTAATGCCCATACCTGGTCCGAAAAGCAGTCTTTGGCACATCTGTTTCCCGTATTTTCAATTGATGATAACCGGATCTCAAGTCAATCTTAGAGAAGACACAAGCACCTTGTAACTGATCGAACAAGTCATCAATGCGAGGAATGGGATGCTTGTTCTTAATAGTTACCTTGTTCAACTGCCGGTAGTCTATGCACATCCGAAAACTCCCATCCTTCTTCTTCACAAATAACACCGGAGCACCCCAAGGAGATGCACTTGGTCTAATGAAGCCTTTGCTCAACAACTCTTGAAGTTGGGCCTTTAACTCTCTTAACTCCGCGGGAGCCATTCTATAAGGGGGTATAGAAATGGGGCGAATACCCGGTTCAAGATCGATGCAAAAATCAATATCTCTATCCGGGGGCATACCAGGAAGATCTACAGGGATCACATCCAGAAACTCACGGACTACCGAAACCGACTCAATTGAAGGTACTTGGGTAGTGTCATCCCTGAGATGTGCCAAGAAAGCTAAACACACCTTACTAACCATTCTCTTAGCACGAAGAAAGGAGATGATACGAACCGGAGTGGAAGTGTAATCGCCCTCCCACAATAACGGATATGTCCCAGACTTGGCTAACGTCACTGTTTTAGCATTACAATCCGAGATCGCAAAATTCGGAGAAAGCCAAGTCAGACCCAGAATTACATCAAAATCAACCATTTCTAATATAACCAAGTCTACATAAGTATTGCTCCCCACAAAGTCACCAAACAAGACCTATATACTTTTTCAACTATCACAGACCCACCCACCGGAGTAGACACAAGAATAGGTATGTCAAGCAATTCACAATGTAAATTAAGACCAGTAGCAAATGAGGAAGATACATATGAAAATATGGAGCCGGGATCAAATAATACAGAAGCCATACAATCACAAATCAAAAGATTACTTGTGATAACAGCATCAGATGTCTCCGCTTCCGACCGCCCAGGAAAAGCGTAACAATGGGCCCTATCACCTGTTTGCCCGTTGCCCCTACCATGTTGCGCTGCAGTAGTTCCCATTTGTCCATCACCCCGTCCGTTTTGGTGACCACCATTACCTCGGCCACCACGTCCTCCAGAATAATGGCCTCTACCATGACCACCTCTACCTCTAGCTATTGGGGGTCTATAACTCTGTTTTGGACAATTCCTCCTAATATGTCCAGTCTCCCCACATCCATAACACTCTCTAGAGTCAAGCATAGGTCTCTCAGAGAAGTGTTGACCGGTCTGAGGTGGACCCCCAACTACAGTCTGTAGTGAAGGCTGAATTGGTCGGACTGAGTAACCTCCTGAACCCTGTCCTCTAGAGTAAGAACCATTAAACTCACCTCCCTTTCGAAACCTTTTTGATGTCGATGCCATGGTGAAGTCATCTAGCTTCACTCCTTCCACCTCTATCACGAACTCTACCACTTCTTGAAAGGATTTTGTCGTAGCCGCAACCTTTAAGGCTAAAATCCGCAATTCTGACCTCAACCCCTTCACAAAACGGCGAATCTGCTCTTGTGGACTGAAACAAAGTTGGGTGGCATGCCTGAATAATGCACAAAACTTAGCCTCATATGCAGTAACCGACATCCTACCTTGCTCTAGGATTAAGAACTCATCTCTTTTCCTATCCCTCAAAGTCCGGGGGATATACTTCTCCATAAACAAGCTAAAGAATGATGCCCAAGTCATAGGTGGTGCCTCTGTTGGTTGACACTCAACATGTGACCGCCACCACATTTTGGCGTTTCCTTGAAACTGATAAGTCAAAAACTCAACACCAAACCGTTCTACTATACCCATCTTGTGTAGTAGCTCATGACAGTCAACCAGAAAATCGTAGGCATCCTCAGATTCAGCACCCTTGAAGACTGGAGGTTTAAATTTCAAGAACTTACTGAAAAGTTCATGCTGATCATTTGTCATTATAGACCCTGTAGTCAGACGAGGAAACGTGCCTATTTCCAATGAGGCATCCATGCGGGGAGCCACAGTAGCTGCATGTTGTATCTCCGGAATCAGAGGTGTTGGTGCAGAAAACACTGGAGGTGTCTGGCCCTGATCAAATAACCTGCTAAGATAAGCAAGAACCTGATTGATCATCTCTGGGGTAGGTTAGGGTGGCAATTCCCCATTCTGCACTTGTTCATTCTCCCCATCCTCACCCTCTCTTACCACTTCCTCAGTTGGTGGAGGAGTCACCGCCTAGTACCAGATGGTCTAGGTGCTCGTCCTCTACCTCTAGAGGGCGTCCTCCCACAACCTCTTCCACGGACTCTTGCCACTACTCCTCTTCGAGCTACAGCCCCAGTGGCTGGCTCAGACGCTTCTTGTCTTACCGGTGTTGGTGTTGGCGCATTCGTTGCTCTAGTTCTAACCATCTGCGAGATAGAGTGAAGATGGTCAGATACCAATTTGTATCACCTAGATACCAATTAGACCCAAGTAATAGCACGAAATAAAGAAAGAAAGAATGGAATTTTCCTAAAGTCTTATAGCCTCTCAAAGAAAAGTAAAGGTGTCCCCCTACCGTTCCTGAAGACTCTACTAGACTCGTTCTTGTGTGATGAGACCAACGAAACTAATGCTCTGATACCAAGTTTGTCACGACCCAAATCGAGCCACGAGTGGCACCCACATTTATCCTCCTATGTGAGAGAACCAACCAATCTAAATCCCAATGTTTTAACCATAATAAACAAAATACTATGCAGAAGACTTAAAACTCATTAACGAAATCAATAAATAACTTCTAAAACTCAATACTTATTATTCCCAAAATCTGAAAGTCATCATCACAAGAACATCTATCCTCAAATTACTAATCTAAGATTATCTAAGAAGCTAAAATAAGTAAAAAGCTAGTCCATGCCGGAAGTTCAAGGCATCAAGACATGAAGAGGAAGATCCAGTCCAAGCTAGAAGCATTAGCTCACCCTGAAATCCGGTGTAATGAAGACTGGATAGAGTTGCGGTTGAGTTGAAGATGACAGTACGTTTGTTGCACTCCACGAATAACAAAGAAAAACAATTACAAGTAGGGGTCAGTACAACCACAAGTATTGAGTAGATATCATCGGCCAACTCAAAATACAAAACAATATATATCGAATAATAATATAAAATCAACTACCACACATAACTGGTGACAACAATAAGTACAAGAAACATTAACAACAACACCAAGTGCATCCATGAGGACTCAAGTCTCCACACCATACTCATTTGGGATATAGGTTCTTTTCATTCGAATTTATTAACATAATTTCAAGATTCATTATCTTTATTCCTCTTGTGTCGGTACGTGACACTTCGATCCCCTAATTCTAAGTGTCGGTTCGTGACACCCGATCCCCTAATTCTACGTGTCGGTTCGTGACACCCGATTCCCTAATTTCTATGTGTCTGTTCATGACACCCGATCCCCTAATTTTACGTGTCGGTTCGTGACACCCGATCCCCTAATTCTACATGTCGGTTGGTGACACCCGCTCCACTAATCTCATTCTATTAATTCGTCAAGCCTTCTTTTATACCAAGGCATCATCAACCTCATTACTTTAGTTCATCAAGCCTTCTCTTATACCAAGGCATCATCAACCTCATTACTTTAGTTCATCAAGCCTTCTTTTATAACAAGGCATCATCATTAACAAGGTAAATTTAGGATTAGAGATTCAATAGACTCATCATGCTTATTCATCACAATTATATAATCACATCATGTAAGCACACAATTAAGCATATAGAAGGTTTTATACTACTACCAACACATATCATTCGCTATTAAGAGTCTACTACGAATAGCATAAAAACCATAACCTACCTCCACCGAAGATTCGTGATCAAGCAAGAAATTTCCCAAAGCTTTGTTTCCTCTTCGTTTTCCTCTTCTCTCTATCGTTCTCTTTCCCTCTCCTTGTTCTTTCTATTTTTCTTATTCAAACCCTCTTTCTTTTACCCTAATTAGCATATAATTAAGTATAAAAGATGATGAATTAACCCATTAATTGATTCAAGTTTATCTCTTTTAACCCTCAAGAAATTGGATTATTAATATTCAACCACTAACTTTATAATTATAAGCAGGAATAGTCCAAAACGCCCCTTAAAACATTTAACAGAAATCCGACCCAGCCTGGGATTACACAGTTTGTGACGGGCCATCGTGCCTGCAACGGTCCGTCCTGCTGAGTCGTCACAGAGTTCAGAGACTCAATTTTTACTAAAGGATCTGTGACGGCCCGTCATGCCTGTGACGGTCCATCCTGCCACTTCGTTACGAAGTTCAGAGAGTCGATTTCAGTATCCAAATTTCAGAATTCAAGTTTTTTGGAACGAGACCCCCTCGACGGTCCGTCGTGCCATGACGGTCCGTCGTGGGATCCGTCGACCAAGACAGTTTTTCCAAAAATAAAATCTGGTGCTCAAAACAACTAAACAGGTCGTTACAATAACATACTTCATAGACATAAGCTTTACATGCATATTAGTAGACACGAGTGCATATGAGAATAACCTTTCATTAGACACCATGAACCTATACTACTTGTAAGCATGCATAATGTGTGAGTGTGTGTACATTGGTCAACAGGATCACATAATGGCTATCAACAACATATTGAGACAGTCACCCTCTTAGGACCACAATGCACATTCAAACATAGACCACACAACACATACTAACAAAGGAGACAAGATAACTTCAACACTTGCATTCAAGACTCTTAACATATATAATCACACATTCATATAGGGGTATATATGTAAGGGGTCATTAACCAATTTTAGCTTCAATGGCAGCACCTAAACCTCACCCTAACAAGTTCATTCAATTATAGAAGACATCATCAATACGTAGAACATGCTTACTAGATTGAGAACTAGGCATCACAACCACACACTCATATATCATCAATTTGCCTTCAAGGACATAATAAATATATACATTGAAAAGAAGTAAAAATCTCCACCATGAGTGGACCATACTACACAATGCCATACAAGGCTAATTTTACTAACCATACTATAAGGTTGTAAAGAAGATAGACAATCTTACCAATTTCTCAACCTTTGACATGATTGATCAATACTTATTTTTCATCAAAAATACAATTATAGGGCAGTAGCTAAAGACATCTTAACATAAAATGAATCTTACTTCATCTACCCTAGAATTAAGATCACATTATGTACACTGTGTTATCAATCTATAGATGATAAGAGAACATAAGTCAATTCTCAAACCTTGATCCACATGGATCAATTTCACATAATTCACCATAACATTACATCATAGGCAGTAGCTAAAGTACAATAATCATATACGAAATCATGATCAATTATCATAGAATCAAGGCAAAATCATGTACACTACTTCATCAACTATAGAAGATATAAGACTATAGGTCAACCTTATCAAAATTCCAAGACTTGATCATCATTGATCACTCATCAACAATTCAATATCAAATATAATACAAAATATTATAAATAGACAATTTAACATGCTAGAATCATAATTCACTTAATATAGAATCAAGATCATAATGCCCACAAATAGGCTAAATAGAGATTTTGGATAGGAACATGGGTTCATCATGCAATTGGATTAAAATTCACTTTACATTCAATATATTATCATCAATTCATTATGATAAAGCTTTTGAAAACGTTTTGAGAAAGAACTCATGGCTAGATTAAAAGATTGGAGATTTGATCATGAACTTTCTTTGAAAACTTTGAAAGAAACTCTCTAGATGAAAGATTATCTAGAGATGAATGATCATCATACCTCATTATAGGAGAAAACCACCAAAACTTGATGAAGATAGCTTGAGAATCCATCACCATGGTTGTTCTTGAGCTTTATCTCCAATGGAGGTTTCTAGAGATGATATTTTGGGAGAGGGAAGTCTAATTTTTGAATCATGGATTGCGAATGGGGTTTCCACGTTCTGAAAAAACTTAATGTACCTAAAAATAACAAAATAAACTTCCTAGGGTCAGGTTAGGACGTGGGTGAATTTTTCATTCACCCCTTCAATAAAAAATTCTCCTGGCATTTAACACAGGTTGCATCGACACCCAGTAGGTCCAACGACGGACTGTATACACTGTTGTCCATCATTTAGGTCCGAGGCTTGTCCACTGGCTTGAGCCTTCACCAGGCTAAGTATTGGATGACGCCTCCCCATCGATGGGGTGTAGGTCAGCCTACTGACCGTCGTTTGCAAGCGTAGGTAGACACTGCCAAGGTAGTGTTTAGGCAATCTTTGGGTCTTCCTTGAGGGCCTTTTGCGGAGCCCTTGGGGAGTCGTACCCAGATGTTTTCGACATAAATACATGCATTAACATGTGAAGTACCTTCTATACCAGTTAGATGATCAAACAACACTCAAAACACATCCAAAAAATCTAGGCACACTCAAGTCACACATACACGTCTCAGGACTAACTTTCGAACGTCTTGGCTGTTCTTGGACGTTTCACTTCCAAATGAATTCAAATCAATCACACATGCTTTAAAACACTTAATTAATAACAAGCTTATAGGAACATGTGACGCTCTAGACACCCGAACTCATTTTGGGGGTCTTACAACAAGTCATCCTAAAAATCAACCATTACAATAAAATGCAGAAATTTTATGATAAGCTCAAAATACCACAAAAATCTGGTTTTCATGTGTACAAACCTCTAAATTTTTACAAATGAATCAAAAGAAAAATACAAGTCTCATATGACAATTGTTTCTAGAGTAGAAAAAGATCATAAATAAGAGTACGAAGGTCCGGTGAAATGAAAGCAACTACCTCACAAATCTCCTTCCATAAGAAGCCTCAGACAAATCACAAAGGTCCAGGCAAATAATATACAAAAAGAATGTAGAAGCAAGGGGTGAGTATCAAACCACACGATACTCAGCAAGTAAACCTTTAAACACAAGCTAAATGGATAAAATACAAGTACTCCTTACACCCAACCAAACCTCCACAATTACAGCCTACATAAAACCAGCTCAACCTAACATTTCACCATTTTACAAGCAAATATCTCAACAATAAGATTCTAAAAATCATATATTCTGAACAACTAAATATTAATCAATTACAACCGTCACAAAAAGGCCTTCACAATATCAGCAACACACAAGATCAAGTTAATCAAATAAAGGTAACCAAATATCAAGTACTTTTCAACCACCAATAAATACATAATCATAATAAATGAAGGATGTCATGGGATGAAATGAAATATGACACCATGAAATGATATGCCTCAAAATACCAAGTACTCTCTCAATCGTATATACATGATACTCTTCGAAAATACATCGAGAGTTTATGATCCATGGGGGAATCGCGAGGTCCATATACCAACACAGACGATCTCCATGTGTCTGTGCGGACGATCTCAACGCACTATCACACGTCAAACAAATTCCCACGGACGATCTCCACGTGCCTAAATTATAATCCTAACTTCTTCATCGCATGGACGATCTCCACGTGCCCAAATAACCATAATTCAATCTCAACACGGATGATCTCCAAGTGTTAGACCTTTACTCATACTCAATCCCATGTCAATGCATGTGCGCAATATGATATCCAATAAAGGGGAGTGATGCAACATCTCTATAAATCAAATGTCGCTATGACATATAATCGTCTCAATTATAATAATTATAGGGGTTCAGTAAATAACATAATCTTACATAATAAATCAAGTCAATAATATATTATCTAATGCACATATGCTTTGGCATTCTCGGATTAAAATTCACATTGTATAGTAATACACTTTGCCTTTATAATACTGGTACTTGTACCATTCTATACACCACACAGAAACAATTAATCACATTGCATTTTATTTCTCCTATTCACCATTAGAATTAATCAAGGTGGAAATGTCAACCCTTCACCAAGTTTCATTACTCCTAAACACATACTACAAGGAAATACACAAATTTCATACACTTAACATGGTTTTAGAAATCCACTTGCCTCAATCAATCAAGAGTTCACTTCGGAACTTGACCTGACCTCTTTCGTTGAACTTCCAACTCAAAGCAATCTATTCAAATAAATGACCATGATAAGATTTCGAAACTAACAACTCTCATACTATGTATGTAACTTAGATCCAATAAATCACTCAAATTTAGAATCAATTTCCTTATTTTGCTAATATGTCAACTCTCATTATTTCCAATTCTCAAGTATAGAGTTTAGTTTCAGTATCCCCAAATAAAATAAATTTAATAATATCACATAATACACTATATTTAATTATCTATATCAATATAAAAATCTTGAATTATAATATAACAAACTAGATAATTGACTAATAGCAAATATTAGTGGCGTACCTGTAAACAATTTGCAAAATAACATATTTCTATTGTTTCAATTATAAGCATTAATACAATTAAATATTAGATGCACCATCATTGTCCAATGATTAGGCCATCATTGGACAGTGATTAGGCATGAAAACTCACTTATATTTTTACCCCGAAACTAAAATATATATGATATTAATTAATGTGACATTGTTTTCCATTTTTTTCCTATTCGGTTGCTTTACTTTCTTTCACGACTAAAATTGTAATAATAATAATTAAAATATGACATTACTAATATATAAATTAGATGTACTAAAGTTTTTACTCAGTATAAAAAAAAGTGTGAATTATATAGGGATTTTTTCTGAGGATTAGTATGAAAATCCGCAGGAAACTTATTTTTCATCAAATTTTCGTACTAATTTTTAAAAAAATACCCATGTAATTAATAGTTTTCTCGTAGTGACATGATGTAGTGCGACTGCTCTCTTCATTCTGCTCCGTTCGTTCGTTTTTTTTCATACTCAGCTACCTCAACTTTCAGTTAGGGCTTTTGGCCTATATTTCTTTTATTCATTTATTAATTTATTAATCTTTTCTATTATTTTCTTTGTTCTTTCATTATTAATAGCAACAAAATAAATTTTTATTAAATTTGAAAATCATGTCTCTTATTTTTATAAGACATAAATTATCTATACAAGCCACCAGAAAGGGTTAATATAAAAATAACGGTTAAGATTCATAAAACGACTAAGAAAGTCATTATAATAATTATTTGAGAAATTTAATAATTAATTAGAAATTAATTAGTGTCAACTAGAGTTAACAAAAAGAAAGTTAATTAATAAATAAAAGAAAATAAAAAGAATATAAGAAATATAAAATTTGATGTGGCGCGATCTGGTAGCAAGTGTAATACACTACATGATGTGAGATTGGTATTACACGTCTCAGAGTGGTATTAAATTCATTTTTTAAAGTGTGGTTGTTGGTTGTTCAGGATTGTTCAGATTATTTGTAGGCCCTTCGTTTCATATTATAAAAAATTCATATTTGAATACAAACAATTATGGAGATGTTGAATAATTTGCAATGTTTTACCATATCGTTCTTGTTATAGGATGAAGAAATGTTGTATTTTTATTTTATATTTTTGGCATAAAGACCTAAAAGGCCTTTGTACTTGAGTCCGTCCATAAGTTGGACCCTTATAATTTTGACTTTGTGAACTACACCCTGGTACTCACTGAACATAAAAATTTAACTACCTCTGATCATTGACCAAAAACATGTGCCCCCAATATTTCTCACTTGGAATATTGTGTAGTCCACACATTTTTATAATGACTTTGTTAGGTAGTGGAGCCTGATTAAGTTTAGGTTTTCCTATTTATTCTCTATTTTAGGCTTTCCTATTTATTCTCTATAACAAAAAATACTCTGATTTATTAATATAAATATACCTCACCGCCGTGGAAGTTTACTGACGGGGTGTTACCACGAAATATTGGGTTTTCTCTTTCTCTTTCTAGATCTCTCATCTCTTTCTCTTGAAAGTTTTTGTGTTCTTCATTCATCTAGTGTGTGTGTGTGAATTCGATCCTAACAACTGGTATTAGAGCTAAGGAGATTCAACACGATCACAAAAGATGGATAGTTCGAAGCTTGAAATTGAGAAGTTTGATGGATCCGATTTAAGTTTCTGGAAGATGCAGATCGAAGATTATCTATACCAGAAATATCTTCACGAACCGTTGACCGGGGTTAAGCCGGAATCCATGAGGAGGAGAAGTGGAAACTCAAGGATCGCCAGGCTCTAGGGTTGATCTGATTGACTTTGTCAAGAAACGTGGCGTTCAACATCGTGAAGGAGAAGACTACGTCCGGTCTGTTGAAGGCACTGTCAAACATGTATGAAAAATCATCGGCTATGAACAAGTTATATTTGATGCGTAGATTATTCAATTTACAGATGTCTGAGAATGGATCCGTTGCTGATCATATAAATGAGTTGAATATGATTGTGATTCAATTCAATTCTGTGGACATTAATTTCGAAGATGAAATTAAGGCATTGATTTTGATGTCATCTCTGCCCGAGTCTTGGGATATTGTTGTTGCAGTGATTAGCAGTTCCCGTGGATCTGAGAAGCTGAAGTTTGATGAAATCCGTGATGTTGTTCTTAGCGAAAGTATTCGCAAACGAGAAGTGGGAGATTCATCGGGTAGTGCTCTCAGCGTTGATCGAAGGGGGAGAAGTAAGACGAAAGGCCAAACTCAACATGGTCGATCAAAATCAAAGAATCGAGGAAAATCACTGAACATATCAAACATGACTTGTTGGAACTGTGGAGAAAAAGGGCACTTTTGGACGAACTGTACAAAGCCAAAGAAGAAACAGAATCAGAAATTTGGAGATGACAATGATTCAGTAAATTCAGCAGAGGACATTGGGGATGCTCTAATCCTTAGTGTGAACAGCCCGGTTGAATCATGGATTTTGGATTCTAGTGCATCATTCCATTCATCTCCAAGCAAGGAGTTGTTCCAAAACTTCAAATCTGGAAAAGTATATCTTGCTAACAATAAAGCCTTAGAGATTGAAGAAAAGGGGGATGTTTGCATAAAGACCACCTCGGGAAACCAGTGGACATTGGAGGATGTCAGATATATTCCTGGGATCAAGAAAAATCTGATCTCTGTTGGTCAGTTGGATAACACGGGATATGCAGCAGAGTTTGGGAAAGGTTCATGGAAGATCGTGAAAGGTGCTATGGTAGTAGCTCGTGGCACCAAATCAGGAACCTTGTACACCACTGTAGGGTGTATAAACATGGTCGTTGTTGCTGAAGGTGCTTCCGGTTCATGTCTGTGGCATAACAGACTTGGACACATGAGTACTAAAGGAATGAAGATGCTGGTTGCAAAAGGAGCATTAGAGGGTTTGAAGTCTGTTGATATGGGTCTTTGCGAGAGCTGTGTTATGGGCAAACAGAAAAGAGTAAGCTTCACAAAAATTCCTAGAGAGCCAAAGAAAGTGTAGTTGGAAATGGTCCATACAGATGTTTGGGGACCATCTCCAGTATCATCACTTGGAGGATCCAGATTCTATGTTACCTTCATTGATGATTTCAGCAGGAAGGTATGGATTTACTTCTTGAAGCATAAGTCAGATCTGTTTGCAACTTTCAAGAAGTGGAAAGCTGAAGTTGAGAATCAGACCAGTTTGAAAGTCAAATGCCTAAGGTCTGACAATGGAGGAGAGTATGACAAATCAGAGTTCAAGGCATTTTGTGCAGCTGAGGGAATCATATTTATGAGAACAGTTCCTGGTAAGGCAAGGCAGAATGGAATTGCTGAGAGGATGAACAGAACATTGAATGAGCGTGCAAGGAGTATGAGGATACACTGTGGGCTGCCAAAAAACTTTGGGCGGATGCTGTGAGCACAGTTGCATACTTGATCAACAGGGGACCATCAGTTCCTTTAGGGTTCAAGATTCCAGAGGAGGTGTGTACAGGAAAAGAACTCAAGTACTCACACTTGAGGACTTTTGGTTACACTGCTTATGTTCATGTTGATCCAGAAAAGAGAGACAAGCTTGATGCCAAGGCTGTAAAATGTTACTTCATAGGCTATTGTTCTGATTTGTTTGTTTACAGGTTTTGGGATGACAAGAACAGAAAGATCCTGAGACATTGTGACGTGACATTTGATGAGTTTGTCCTGTACAAGGACAGAGAGCAGAAGGTTCTAGAGATTACAAAGCAAGTGGGAGTTGAGGTTGAGTTGGAGAAGAGTACCCCTAGAGATGTCGAAGAAGATACTCAACCAACTCCTACTGAAGAATCTAAAGTGGAGAAAATTACACCTGAGCAGGTGTTAAGGAGATCATCCAGATCCATCAGGGCACCAGATAGGTATTCACCTTCATTACAACTATCTATTGCTGACTGATGAGGGGGAACCAGAGTCTTTTGATGAGGTCCTACAGGTGGAGGATTCGATCAAGTGGGAGCAAGCCATGAATGATGATATGAGGTCACTTGAGAAGAACGACACATGGGTGTTGACTGAGCTACCTGCAGGGAAGAGAGCTTTGCAAAACAAGTGGATGTTCAGAATCAAGACTGAACCAGATGGCAAAAGAAGGTTCAAGGCTCGTTTAGTGGTTAAAGGATATTCACAAAGGAAAGGTATTGATTATGCTGAAATATTCTCTCCTGTTGTGAAGTTAACCTCTATTCGAATTTTGTTGAGTGTTGTTGAATCGGAGAATTTGCATCTAGAGCAAATGGATGTAAAAACAGTGTTTTTACATGGAGATCTGGACAACGATATCTATATGCAGCAACCGGAACGATTTGTGGTTCCAGGCAAGGAACACATAGTGTGCAAGCTCACCAGGATCTTGTATGGACTAAAGCAAACACCAAGGCAGTGGTATAAGAAGTTTGACTCTTTCATGACCAAGAGTGGATTCTGCAAAGCTGAAAAGGATCCTTGTTACTACTTCAAGAAATACACTGATTCATATGTCTTTCTACTCTTGTATGTGGATGATATGTTGATTGCAGGATCTAGTATGAGGGAGATTAACAATGTGAAGACAAGGTTGTCTGCAGCATTTGAGATGAAAGATTTTGGTCCAGCAAAACAGATTTTGGGGATGAAGATTTCTCGGGATAGATCTGCTGGCACTTTAAATCTATCTCAGGAGTTGTACATTGAGAAGGTGCTGAGCAGATTTAGGGTTAATGATGCTAAACCCAGGACTACTCCATTGGCAAATCACTTTAAATTGTCAAAGGAGCAGTCACCCAAGACTGCCGAGGAGTGTGATCACATGGCACTTGTTCCATATAATTCAGCAGTTGGTAGTTTGATGTATGCTATGGTCTGCACTAGACTTGATATAGCACATGCAGTGGGAGTTGTTAGCAGGTACATGGCGAACCCTGGGAAAGAGCATTGGGAAGCTGTGAAGTGGCTTCTGAGATATTTGAGAGGTACATACAGTACTTCACTTTGTTTTGGCAAAGACAAGGTGACTCTACAGGGTTTTGTGGATGCTGATCTTGGTGGGGATGTTGACTCGAGCAAGAGTACATCCGGGTACATTTACACCATAGGTGGAACTGCAGTGAGTTGGATGTCCAGGCTTCAGAAGTATGTTTCTCTTTCATCTACTGAAGCTGAGTATGTAACAATAGCTGAAGCTGGGAAAGAGATGATATGGTTGGCAGATTATCTTGAGGAATTGGGCAAGAAGCAGAGCGAGAAGATTCTTTACTCAGATAGCCAGAGTGCCATAAAGTTGGTGAAAAATCCAGTCTATCATTCGAAGACAAAGCACATCAGAAGACGATGTCATTTCACTCGCAGGGCAGTGGAGGATGGTGATATGTGCTTGGAGAAGATAGAGGGTGCAAAGAACCCGGCAGACATGTTGACGAAATGTGTTGATGTTGGGAAACTGAGGTTATGTAAAACCTCGGTTGGTCTTCTGTAGTTGTTGCTACAGATGTTGCGGTGCGGTAAAGATGTTGATGATGAAGAGATTTTTTTTGAGAATGTATTTTTTTGATGACCGAGTCAGTCTCCAAGTGGGAGAATTGTTAGGTAGTGGAGCCTGATTAATGTTAGGTTTTCCTATTTATTCTCTATTTTAGGCTTTCCTTTTTATTCTCTATTTATTCTCTGTAACTAAAAATACTCTGATCTATTAATATAAATATACCTCACCGCCGTGGAAGTTTACTCACGGGGTGTTACCACGAAATATTGGGTTTTCTCTTTCTCTCTCTAGATCTCTCATCTCTTTCTCTTGAAAGTTCTTGTGTTCTTCATTCATCTAGTGTGTGTGCGTGAATTCGATCCTAACAGACCCTCCATATCATTTTTTTTGTTTACTGATCTTTTAATCTTTTAGAGCTTTCCTGTAGCAACCACGAGTCAGTTATACTTGCTGAGATTGACAGTTTGGTCGATGGGCCATTCATTTCAATTTTATGAAAGTTTTCGTATTTTTTTATCATATAAAAGTTCAACCCTGCGACATTGCCTCAAATTAAGATCCCTCTTGCATATTATGTACCGATGACTGATGTGATCGATGTAGATCATCGTGAAGCTATTGCCCTCAACTGAAATAGTCAATACATGAGGTATATTCAACCTTTCCTTGAGCTTCCAGAATCTCATATCATAATCATCAAAACTCGCACTCTGAGAACTTGACATAAAGTCGCTAATCTCTCATTGTTTGGAGCACAATCCTCAAGCACTGCTCATGATCAATCCTACTCCGAGAGTATATTAGAATATCATCCATGAACACAATAACAAACAAATCAAGGATCACTCACGTCATCAAGTCCATGAAGACGGTAGGGGAATTAGTCAACCCAAAAGACATCACTAGAAACTCACTCTAACCATATCGAGTCCTTAATACGATATTAGAGATGTTCGCTGCCCTAATCCTCAGTTAGTGGTAACCGCACCTCAAATCAATCTTTGAAAACATTGTGGCACGCTAAAACCAGTCAAACAGATCACCAACCCTAGGCATGGGATAGTGGTTACTCCTCATTACCTTATTGAACTGCATATAATCAATGCACATTTGCCCACAAACATAAAAGGATCGCCTAAAGGTGAAATACTAGGCCTGATGAACCCCTTCCCTAAGAGGTACTGAAGTTGAACACTAAGCTGCCAAGCTCTGCAAGGGTTATATTATATGGTTAAAAAAAATATCGGTCGAGTGCCCTGCTCAAGCTCGATAGGAAACCCAATATCATGCTCTAGGGTAATCAAGGTAGGTTACTAGGAAACACATCTGCAGTATCATGGACAATTGCAATGGACTCAATTAGAGGAACCTTCCTACTCACATCACGTACATAGGCCAAATAACACAAAAACCCACTAGCCACTAGCCTCCGAGCATGAACAAAAGAGATGGAACCAATTGGTTTGCTGCTAATAGAGCCTTGCCACACCACTGATGGAACATCATGCATGGTTAATGTAACGTTCTTAGAGAAACAATCTAAAATCATGGTAGATAGATAACCCATCCATGCTCAAACTCACATCAGACCCATAGATAGTTACTATACAAAATTGAAACACTTGATCCACTACTACAGACTCACCCACAGGGATTGACACACACAACGGCGCTGTCATAGCTCAAATGTCGTACCCCTGAGAGAAGCATAATACATATACACATAGAATTTTGTAGAACCAGGGTCAAATAAAGTTGAGGCGAGCGTATGGATAATAGAGTCGTACATGTGATGACATCATCCAATATGCATAGCCTTCACCCTGGTTGGGGCTGCATGGAAATGATTGATACGCTCAAACTTACTTCTCAAATGAGAAGTAAAGCGGTCGCGTCAAGTAAATAACCCAACTAGTGAGGTTGGGATCGTTCCCACGAGGAAAATAGTCTAGACTTAACTCCAACTTGTATTTACTATTGTTTGGTTGATGACTTTCTTAAAAAGTAAAAGCATAAAAGGGGGGTTTTGTACTTCCTAATAAAATAAAAATAACTAACGAACTTGACAGAGACACTTAACAGCTTTTAATGTTGAGTTTTAATCAAGTAATCAAAGTAACTAGGGTTTACGTGTTCCCCACAGGTTCATAACTTGATAATTCTAGCTATAACAATTCTTTCCTAGTATCTTGCATGCAAAGTGATAAGTTATGTATTTCTAAATCCTTGGTCCGGCATCTAGAAAATCTCACTCCGCACCTTGGTCCGGCTACGTGTGTTGCTTTTCTAACCCTTATCCTTACCTCATATTAAGCATCATATTCGATATTTGACTCAGTTATTACCTCGTACCAATCAATACTAGCCTATTAGATAGTATACACTAAATCTATGTTAATAATTCTTTTCCTATTATCTACCTCCTTGGTCCGGTAAGTAGCATTAAGGTGAGTTCTAACGTTGATCATCCGTTAAAAAGATTTCTAAGCGAAAGAATTATTAATACATGCAAGACACTATTCTAGAATTGTTATTTTAGCTAGGGTTTATCTCATTATTTGCCTATGGTTCCCACAACCCTAGTTATAGAGTTTAGTTCCTCATATCCATAAACACAATATTCAAATATATTAAATAAGAAGTCATGTACTTACTTTGATGAGAAAGAATAAAGTCTGAAAATTTGCTTGATTAATCAACAAGAGATACTTGTAAGAATCTCCAACAATCAAAAGCTTAGAAAAACAAAGTCTAATAATATGATGTTTAATCTCCAAGAGTCTAACCTCAAAAACGAGGTTTTTTGAACTATTTATAAAAAATAAAAACCTAATTAAACAAGGATTCTAATTACTGGAAATCTGCCAAAACGCGGCTGGGTCGACGGACCACGCAACGGACCGTCACAAGCTCCGTAGGTGGTCTCTTCTGCATTTTTCGCTCAAAATCTCCGCATTCAGCTTTAGACAGATTTCCTGCAAAACAAAGAAAAACTTATATCAAAATTAGCACAAAAAGGGCTTTCGGACACACTAAACTTAAGGAAAAAGTATTAATTATACCGTGAAACCACGGTATATCAACACCCTCAACTTAAATTCGTTGTTTGTCCTCAAGCGACGCACTATGACTCACTACACAATCTTTGTACAATAGTATCCATATTTTGTCCTTTGCAATCATTTGGCTATCAATCCCGACTAATCCCATCAAATCTATGCATGCTATCACTATTAGGCTTGACTTTTGTGGGATTCGAACATGACACAGACTCACCATGCACTAACGCCTATCCTCTTCATTTGCTCACCGAGGTGCTAACAATTCCGGTATTGCAACTAGTGTCCTCGCTTTAGAACAAAATCCTCATTTTTCACACAATGATTTCAGTTTGAGTATAAGGATTACATTTCAACACTCGCTCTGAGAACAAAGTCACACTCATTCATACCTATTGCCATAAGCTTACCCTTATTTTCACTGCCTTAAGTTTGCTATACAACCCTTAGGATCACGATAGGACTTTTTTAGCTTGTAACGTAGGCTCAGAGTCAGGAAGGTATATTTAGGTATACTTTAGTGACTTTTTGCCCTCCTTGACATGTCGGCTAAACCTTCCGCTCTATATCAATTTATCTCGCCCAGTTTCTCCTATTCTTTCACCTTGCTGTTTCCCTTCTTTCTTCATTTGTGTAAGTGACTCTTTTCTTTTCTTGTTTGTAATTCTTGAATATTTTTTTTTAACAAGTTCTTGAGTCACTTTACTTTTGTTCTTTCTTTCTCTTTGTTCTTTTAACCCCACTTTCCAGAGCATTCCTCAAAACAGCCACCCTCAACTCATGGCTTTGCCATGAGTCAAGGTACACAATACCCAAAATCGGGTCAGGGCCATAACGAAGGTAGTTTATACATTAGCCACCCTCAACTTATGCTTTTGGCATAAGCTGAGGTGCACATGTCCAAGGAGGGACCAGGGCCAACATATTGTTCCCAGAAAAGATCAGTTGGGGTGAAAAAGAAAGGTCTAATTTTAAGCTCAAATTATTTGGATCAACGAAAGATAACTTTAATTTGGTTTCTTTTATTTAGGCTAGAAATGGGCTATATTGAATAAGGGCCTATGATCCTTTCCTAATTGTATATTATAGCTTACTTTTAGCAGGACTAACCAGGCAAATTCTAGCTCAGTATCAGTAGTGGACTATTCAACTTTCCTCACACTCACTTGACATCTCATCACTATACCAGATTATCAGACAACTAGTTCGACTTGAAGGTTTAGGGTAGTGCAATGGTGTGACTCTATTTCATGTTTAGATCCACACAATTGTCAGTTACTATGCCTTTTCATGCAACCTTTTCCAGTTTTATTGGGATATCATTTCAGCCATCATGCTTCAGAGTTAAACTATGTACAAAAGATATAACGTGTCGGTTCAACAGAAAAAGTAATCAGTCTTTTGGGGAAAAAGAACACAGGCAAGAAAACCCCAAAAGAGGATAGTGAGTTGGGCTACTTAGACTTCACCCTAACACTCACTTTCCATTTACCCCACCCCCAACAAAAAAAGCATGCAATTGTCCCCAATGCATAAAAAATCTAAAGATTAGAGGGGTAGGTGAAACAAACCTGTGGCGCATAGCGCCGTCGATCAACAAGCTGGTGGGTCTGGTTTCCCAGAACCCACATCCTCTGCAATCTGGACACCCTCAGTGATGTCCTCAGCAACAACTGCACCCTCAGTAGTGCCTCCTGCTGTCTCTACAGTGCGGGAGCTAGAAGCCCCAGCCGCTATCTGTGATGCTCTGATCTGGTGTGCCTCCGCCTCAGCAAGTGAGGCTCTCCTCGCGGCCTCCATCTCTCGGCACTCCTTCTTTCTTGCTCGCGCCTCATCCTCTGATCGACCCCTCCGCCTCTTGGCACTCTCTCTCGGGGAAGATGGGGGAATGTCTGGAGTAGAAAATAGAGCCGCCAATACAGTATCCTCAGCAGGCTCGACAGACTCTGACACTCTTGTCGCTAGGATCGTGTCGATGTCTGCACGAAGACTGGCGACTGCAGCCTGGAGAGTCGACACATCTACCGGAGGGGCTGGTCGAGCTAATACTCTCAATTCAAAGGCATCGAGGCGCTGGTTAACCTCAGCAATCTTCCGCTGCGTCTGCCTCTCCATACGCGCCTCAGACTCAGCAATAAACTTCTGCATCCACGGCTGGATATGATGCAGAAGAGTGGCCATTTGTGCCTCCAGTTTTTGGACTCGGGCAAGCGGGGCCGGTGTCGGTAGAGGGGCTGTGCTGCTACCCGGGATAGACTCGACCGGGGTAGTGTCCGTGGATGCCTGTGTAGCTGTGCGAGCCTGGGCCACCGTATCCGCGAGGTCATCAGATAGTGGTGGCAGCTCTGGACGGGGCCCTCGACGTGGGGTCAACTCATTGGCCTCGTCTCTGATGAGGCCGACGTCAACGGTACCCGGCGGGGTCCTCAACTGATCTATGTGCCATATGGGCACACCTGCAGACCTGCAAAGGGCAAAGATCATGCACGGAAAGGGGTAGGTGGTGGTGACCTTAAATGCCCTCTCGTGCATGACTGCCTGGAGAAGCCATGCATAGTCCACCTCGAAGCCGGCTATCATCGCCGCCATCAGCACTGCTCGATCCCAGGTGACTATGTTATCAGCAGCTGTGGGGGAAAGGCAGTGACGCACGAGCAGCCACAAGAACTTGGCGACGAACGTGAGGTTGGCCTTCTTGATGGCCCCCTTTGGCTCGGTGACCCAATCTGCACCCTCTCCGTCGACTGATAAGTGTAGGTCCATCCACCGCTTGGTGGTCTCCCTCAGTGCTGGCTCTCGCAGGAACTGTCCATCCTTCACTACCTGCCAGCGGTAGTCAAACTCGGCAGTGATAGGGGTCCGAGTAGCATCTGCACTCTCGCCGTATAGGAACCGGCGGATGGCGGGCAGGGAAATGTCAACCTGCACGCTCCGGACTAGAACCTGCTCCAATGGGGCCTGTTTCGCGGGAGCAGCCCGCCTGTCGATCTGTGATCGGAGAGTCGCTACGTAGGACGCGTAGAACTCTCGGACCATCTCCTCACTGTATCGTCCCAAGGGACGGGCTGTCCACTCTAGGCGATGCCTGGTGAATATGTTGTGGATCTCCGGCATCGAGGGGAGACTCCCTGTAAGTACCCGCCGCTCCAGGGTGAGTGTTCGAGTCATTACTTCTTTATCGGTCAAGAACTTCGCGTCGGAGTAAACCTGAAACTGGCCTTCAACGCACCACCGGTTTGGCTGGTCAGAGGCTGGGGTGGGGACCGGGGCTGGTGCGCCGGATGTGGAGTCTGAACTGTCAGCCTCATCAGACGAGGCCGACGCTGCAGCAGTGGCGGGTGCGGGAACCTCAGCAGATCCTGAAGCTTCCTCGGACCAGGATGCTCCCAAGGAGCCGGACGCTCCTTCCTCATTTGTGGCCGACCCAGAGGGTGTGCCGGTCAGTGTGCGCTCCTCATCAGACTGGGAGGCAGTGACTACGCCGGACGCCACCGTCTTGGGTGTGGCTCTGGGGGCACGTGTAGCACGGGAAGGAGCGGAGGTGCCTGGGGGCATGTATTCAGGGTCCCGCTCATCATCAGACCTGATGATCAAGCGTGCAGACGGGGCGACAGACTTAGATCGCCCGCGTGCATAAGTGCGGTCTTGCTTGGGTGCCATAGTCGATAGTACCTGTAAAGGGGCAATGTTAGTATGAGTAGTGACAATCAAATCAGGCAAGATCATATGACATGAAACTTTAAAAAAAATGTGTTAGTAATATTGAAACTGTACCACACGACGAGACCTATGACGGCTCGTCGTGACTATGACGGACCGTCATGAGGTCCGTCGTGTTATACTTGGTATATGTATATATAAGGAACTCTGAAGGAGGGGTCACTGACCATCATGACGGTTAAGCAGGACGGACCGTCGTGGGTATGACGGTCCGTCGTAAGGGTCCGTCGTTGGACACTTAGAAAATGATGGGAGAACCTCAGAAGAGGGTTCTCTAACTATCATGACGGTCGTGCAGGACGGACCGTCGTGGGTGTGACGGTCCGTCGTAAGTGTATGTCGTTGGACACTTGGAAAATTTTTGGAGGCCCTTATCACAGGGGTCTCTGACCATCATGACGGTCGTGCAGGACGGATCGTCGTGGGTGTGACGGTCCGTCGTAAGTGTCCGTCGTTGGACACTTGAAAAATTTTTGGAGACCCTATTCAAAGGGGTCTCTGACCATCATGACGACCGTGCAGGACGGACCGTCGTGAAGACAACGGTCCGTCACAGGCGTCGTTGGGGAGGGTGCTAGGGCTTATGCGACGGACCCTACGACGGTCCGTCATGAATACGACGGACCGTCATCGGGGTCTCGTTCTGAATATCAGAGACAGAACTGTAGGTACCCTAAGCAACCCCAATGAACACATATGGTCGTGTAGTGTTGTGGACCTCTATGTGTCCATCCCAACTACCTAGGAAACTATTAATGTGAAATCACCTATGTCTGGGGTAATTATCATGGCAAATTCAAATATTTAGAGCCTAGGTCTAGACATAATCATATCAAGGTAACAAGAGACGACTAGGAACGAAATAATAACTAATAAACAAAAATACAAGAGAAATGAGTATAAATTTAGAGACACATACCTTGGAAATGGAGAAAACACAAGTGGGGAATGATTCAGGTGGCAAGGTAGATACCAAAAACAGCAGCACCAACAAGTAACTGATAGTAATAAGGTTGGTGAGATTGTGGAAGTGGGGGAAGTGTGGAAGTGGAAAAGAGAGGGGAGATGAGAGGAAGTGGAAGTAATGGGGTGGAATTTGGAGGGATGGGAGTATAAACGGTCAAATTTTGAAAAGGGGTCCAGCCGGGTCGGGTCGGGTTAATTTCATTAATCGCGCGACGATACCCCGACGACGGTCCGTCGCACATGTGACGCCCCGTAGTGGTGTCCGTCGTGTGTGCCCTAATTTCAAAAATGACAGAAATACGTACCTGGTGTGACGGTGCATACGACGGTCCGTTTCACACGCGACGGTCCGTCGTTGTATTCGTCAGTGGCTACTGTGGAGTAGTTTTCTGCAGAATTTCCTGGTGATGTGCCTGCAAATTTAAAACCCATTTATAGAAAAATGCTACCATTATTAAAAAGACGACAAGTATTGGGTTGCCTCCCAACAAGCGCCAGATTTAACGTCGCGGCACGACTGGGGCCACTTGATTACTCAGACTTCATCAAGATGGCATGCCTCTATCACTTTATTCCCCGATGCTTTATGCCCAAAATAGAGTTTTATTCTATCTCTATTCATCTTAAACCGCACTCCCTCCTTGGCTTTTAACTCAACTGTCCCATGAGGGAATACTTGGGTAATCAAGTAAGGGCCAGTCCATTTGGACTTGAGCCTACCTGGAAGACAAGGCACCCCAGAACTGTCTACAAGTACCAAATCCCCAACCACAAACTCTTGTTTTGCAAATTTTTGTTCAGTCCCCTTCTTCATCTTTTCTTTGTGGGATATGGCAGATACCGATTGGAGCTCACCACTCTGCCTCATGGTCCTACAAATGTTGAAGGTTGCTTCTTCATTATTCAACCGAAATGTCATCTGTCCCTTCTCCATGTCAACTAAGGCTCTACCTGTAGCAAGAAATGGCCTCCCAAGAATAATGGGCATCTCGAAATCGACTTCGCAATCAAGAATCACAAAATCTGCTGGAAAGATGAATGACTCCACTTTTACTAGCACATCATGGAGTATCCCTATGGGCTTTTTCACAGTCCGATCGGCCATCAGTAGCCGCATCGCAATGGGTTTTGGATCCCCCAAACCCAACTTCTTGTAAATTGAGAGGGGCATTAGATTTATGCTTGCCCCCAGATCACATAATGCTTTCGTAAAATGTAATGACCCAACTGTGCAAGGAATAGTGAACGCACCCGGATCTTCTTTCTTTTGTACTAGGGATCTTGTAGCGATAGCACTACAATGTTGCAATCTATCATCATCCTCAAACATGACCGATCTTTTCTTGGTGACCAGATCTTTCATAAATTTGGCATAACCGGGCATTTGTTCTAGAGCTTCTACCAAAGGGACATTGATAGAGAGCTGCTTTAACATTGTTATGAAGCGCCGGTATTGACCATCCTCAGTCTTTTTCACTAATCTCTGAGGGAAGGGTGGTGGTGTCCTAGGCATGGGGATTACCTTGATAGGTACTTCTGCATCTGTTCCATTACTTTCATCTTTTTCACCACTACCCTTTACCACCTTATCATTATCCTTTCTTACATTTTTCTCAGCAGATGGCATGGGTGGGTCAATGGTTTGCCTACCACCCCGAGTAGTAATTGCCATACAGTGTGCATCATTCTTTGGATTTTCGACAGTGTTGCTAGGAAGACTGCCCGGTTGCCGTGTGTTCACTGTCGCAGATAATTGGGCCACTTGCAATTCGATCTGTTTAATCGAAATTGCGTGTGTGTCCACTTTTTGCCCAATACTAGCTAACTCACCCCTTAATTCGTTAATGTGCTCATCACTAGCATCAAACCTCCTCATCATTTTGTGCAACATATCCTCAACTCGCGCCATACTATCTCCACCATCCCTAGGAGTAACTTCACGATTTTGAGGAGGAACATAGGGTCCACTCCTGTCGTTTCTATTACCATAGTTACTCTTGTTGAAGTTGTTGTCGCGGTTGTAGTTACCATCTCGGACATAATGACCCTCACGGTTGTAGTTACCATAGTTCCGACCTTGGTTACCTTGACCTTGGCGCCAATTATCCTGATTTGAGCCTTGGGCGCTTGGTCGGAAACCCGCCATTTGTTCATTAACTGCATAGGAATCCTCCTCATAGTAACATTCACCGTTAGGGGGTGGTGGTTTAGCCAAGTAGTTGACTGCATTAATCTTTTCTGCATCCCCAGTGACATGTTTTAGTACCAACCCAAGCTCAGTTCTCATCTGAGCCATTTCCTCACGAATGTCATCTGTGGCTGGGTTGTGAGTGGACTGCACTGCGAAGGTGTTTCTCCCTGTATCGGACTTCCTAGTACTCCAAGCTTTGTTATTACGGGAGATTTTTTCTAATTTCTCAGCAATCTCAGCATAAGGGCATTCTCCATAAGATCCACCTGCTATAGTGTCCAACACCGCTTTATTGTTATCATCTTGTCCCCTATAGAAGTATTCCTTTAGTGACTCATCATCAATACGGTGATTTGGGACACTTCTCAAGAATGAGGTGAATCTATCCCATGAACTACTAACTGACTCTCCTGGTAGTGCCACAAAGTTATTCACCCTGTCTTTGTGGTTTAATTTCTTGGAGACTGGATAGTAGCGTGCTAAGAAGACATCCCGTAATTGGTTCCAGGTGAAAATAGAGTTGTATGGGAGCTCAGTAAACCACATAGCAGCCTCTCCCGTCAGTGAGAGAGGAAACACTCTGAGACCTATTACATCTAGATCCAAATCAGGCCTCCCCACACAACTCTTACACACTGCCCTTACCTTAGCTATATGGGCATGTGGATCCTCAGAAGGTAGCCCTGAAAACAAACCTCTGGCAGTGAGCATTTGCATCAGACTACTAGTTACCACAAAAGTGTGGCCTGTAGGTAGAGGAGGCAAAACCAGTTGCCCGTCCGAATCTGCTATGTTATCATAGCCTCTGTAGTATGCTTGGGGCCGTGGGGCGGGATTCTGTCCCCTCTGTTGATGTTTACCCGGAGCATCGGGTAACATCTGACCATGAACATCAGCCGGAGCTGGGATGTTCTGGTTTGGATCCCCATCATTGATTCCCAAGTTACGATTCATGTTTCGCAGTGTACGTTCTAGCTCGTGATCGTAGGGGAACAACGGTTCTCTTCCTCTCCGTGTATTTGGCATACAAGGAGGATAATTCTGAAAAGGAATCAAAAACAATAAAACAAAGTAAAATCCAGAAAATATCAACTAAACTATAGTAAGAAGTTAAAGTTAATCTAAAAGCTAAATTCCCCGGCAGCGGCGCCAAAATTTGATACGCTCAAACTTACTTATCAAATGAGAAGTAAAGCGGTCGCGTCAAGTAAATAACCCAACTAGTGAGGTTGGGATCGTTCCCACGAGGAAAATAGTCTAGACTTAACTCCAACTTGTATTTACTATTGTTTGGTTGATGACTTTCTTAAAAAGTAAAAGCATAAAAGGGGGGTTTTGTACTTCCTAATAAAATAAAAATAAATAATGAACTTGACAGAGACACTTAACAGCTTTTAATGTTGAGTTTTAATCAAGTAATCAAAGTAACTAGGGTTTACGTGTTCCCCACAGGTTCATAACTTGATAATTCTAGCTATAACAATTCTTTCCTAGTATCTTGCATGCAAAGTGATAAGTTATGTATTTCTAAATCCTTGGTCCGGCATCTAGAAAATCTCACTCCGCACCTTGGTCCGGCTACGTGTGTTGCTTTCCTAACCCTTATCCTTACCTCATATTAAGCATCATATTCGATATTTGACTCAGTTATTACCTCGTACCAATCAATACTAGCCTATTAGATAGTATACACTAAATCTATGTTAATAATTCTTTTCCTATTATCTACCTCCTTGGTCCGGCAAGTAGCATTAAGGCGAGTTCTAACGTTGATCATCCGTTAAAAAGATTTCTAAGCGAAAGAATTATTAATACATGCAAGACACTATTCTAGAATTGTTATTTTAGCTAGGGTTTATCTCATTATTTGCCTATGGTTCCCACAACCCTAGTTATAGAGTTTAGTTCCTCATATCCATAAACACAATATTCAAATATATTAAATAAGAAGTCATGTAGTTACTTTGATGAGAAAGAATAAAGTCTGAAAATTTGCTTGATTAATCAACAAGAGATACTTGTAAGAATCTCCAACAATCAAAAGCTTATAAAAACAAAGTCTAATAATATGATGTTTAATCTCCAAGAGTCTAACCTCAAAAACGAGGTTTTTCGAACTATTTATAAAAAATAAAAACCTAATTAAACAAGGATTCTAATTACTGGAAATCTGCCAAAACGCGGCTGGGTCGACGGACCACGCGACGGAACGTCGTGGTCATGACGGACCATCGTGGGCTCCGTCGCCCCATACTTGGGTGCAATTCTTCTGCTGCTTTCTTCATTCCCCTCGACGGCAAGTGTGACGGACCGTCACAGGCACGACGGTCCGTCGAGGGTCTTCGTTACAAAATACTTCAACTTTTGGAATTTGGGTACTGGGATCACTTCTCTGATCTTCGCGACGAACCTGCAGGACGGACCGTCATATCCATAACGGACCGTCACAAGCTTCGTAATCCCACACTTGGTCAGACTTCCCCATCTTCCTTCAGCAGCTTCTCTACGCTGCCACCTACGGACCGTCACAAGCACGACGGACCGTCACAAGCTCCGTAGGTGGTCTCTTCTGATTTTTCGCTCAAAATCTCCGCATTCAGCTTTAGACAGATTTCCTGCAAAATAAAGAAAAACTTATATCAAAATTAGCACAAAAAGGGCTTTCGGACACATTAAACTTAAGGAAAAAGTATTAATTATACCGTGAAACCACGGTATATCAATGATCATGTCCACTTTTTCCATGGTTATTGGTCCGATCACCTCATGTTCCTAATAACCTGATGTCCACCACGACGATTGTGACCCTAACCTCAACCTTTAGCTGGAGGTGTTGCTCGTGGAGCTAGTAGAGTTATTTGTGGATCCGCAATGATTTGTCTATGCAATGGTAAATCCATTGCCTAGTTATCTAACTTACTGTGGTCAAAACAACCCGAAGATGATCTACTCCCTTAAGAACGACTACCACGACTTGTAGTACTAGTTCTGGACCTATGACTCTGCTAGAGCCAACCATACTCTGGCTATACCAACAAACCGCCGAGCTCTATAATGCGGAGGGTGTCCCTACAAAAACCATTATCGAGCCATAGCATGTGAATATCTATGCCCAGAACGGGACCCACTATAACTACCCTCATATCTAGCTCTCTTGTCCATGCCCTTGTGCATCAGCACGGAGCTGCTTAATAATTCTCAAATCACCCTCCAAAACTAATTAAAAAGGTGAGAGATCGTAGTCAGTAAAAAAACTCAATGAAGAGTTTGGGTCTAATCCCATAGGAAATGATATATCGTGGAGAATTATTTATCAAGAGATTGGACTTAAACTCAGCTCATTTGGACTAGTGGTGATGTGCATACATTAATAAGCTAAGTCATCTTCAATGATGTTAATTAATTTTTATCTCAAAGTATCCATGCCTATAATCTCCTTTCGATCTCATCTAATGTCAATTTTTAACAATACATTACCTTACTCTATTCTCTATTTCAAGAATAGGGTAATTAGATTCGGTTCATAACCTCTCTTTCAAGGAAGTCAAGGATATGAAACCTAAATTGTTTGTATTGAGATGATTACCCACTCTAATTAATATTTTTCAAGCATCCAATGGAGAATAAAAGTAGGAATTAATATTGCAACCTTAACCCTTAAGTTAAACATATGATAATCATACATAATTCATGCATGAAAGGCAAAATAATAAAGCATAGCATAATACCTACTTAATTAAATTAAAATTCGACCCCATTAGAGCACTTTCAAATATTGTATAACGAATTGAGGCATTCAAGAAAGGAAAAGTATTGGAGAATTATCTAGCTTGATCTGGGTTCTTGAACAAGGTAGGTTATGGCTTATTTATGTGATTGAAAGACTCTTAATAGTGATTGTTAGTAATTGAGTAATGCTTTGAAATTTTCAATGTACTTAATCGTTGTGGTTTGCATGATTCGTGTTTTGTTGTTATTGATTTGTAATTCGAAGACTGTGAAATTCATAATCTTGAAATTGTTCTATTAAAGTGATGTCTTGAATGAAGAAGGCTTGATGAAATATTGTTAAGGAAGTGAAAAGAGATGATAAAGAATGATGAATTAACTATACTGTTGGATCGGGTGCAACAATTTGACACAATATATTTGGATCGCGTGCCATGAGCCGATACAATATTATTTGATCGGGTATCACGTTTCGGAATGGTAAAATTAAGGAAGAACATATTACAATAACTTAATGTGCTAAATCTCAATAAACTCAAATTCCAAAAAAAACATGGTGTGGAAGCCATAGTCCTCGTGTGTCTCTTCTTGATATTATGGATTAATCACAACTTGCTTCGATGATATTGTAACTTGTTTATGTTGTTTGTTGCCCTCACCTACTGGTATAGTTGATTTCATGTTATTGCCTAATGCATATTGGTTTCTATTTTGAGTCGATCGATGATATCTATTCAATACATGTTGTCTTGTAGTGACTCCAACTTGTGTTTTTCTTGGTTTTCTTTTTGTGGAGTACAACAAGTGTACCAGTGACTCCGACTCTCTCTCAGCTTTAGCCAGTCTCTAGCACATAATATTCTAGGGTGAGCTACTCGTTTTAAATCATGTTGGATTCTCTCGGTTATGGTGTGATTTCCTCAGTTTACGTATATAAACTATTTTAATCATTTATTATGATTTCTTTAATACTCACAGACATATTATCTGGGAATGGGATGTCCTTGATGTGATGAATTTCAGGTTTTGCATATGACATGTAATAGACTCTAGTGGATTTTTGTTTATTATATTAATATGACTTGAACTTTCGCATTATGGTTGTATTTCATAAGTTGAACAATAATATAAATTTAGGTTCGGATTCTTTGGTTAGCCTACTTAGAAGGTTAACGTGGGTGTCACTCATGACCCATTTTACTTCATGACATAAGAAAATTTGCGGCACACGACTTGGAGATGAATACTTTTTTATATGCGGAAGACTTGTGAATCACCACTGAAGAGCAGAACTTTTTTTTATATGTATTTCCTCTTTTCTTTTTGTCAGTCTTGCGAAGATTATTCTTATATAATTGTAAGCTAGAGTTTTGGGGGATATTTTGTTCTTCAAGAGGATCTTGATCTTGAAGAGCATGAGTCTGGCTTGCCTTGTCAAATTACAAACTAACTCAAATATAATTTAAACTTTATTTAAGTCATATAATTTTAGTTTAAATATAAGTGGACTTGGTCAATTTATTATGAATTAAAAATTTAATCTAAATTTATATGAATTTACATATCAAAACTTCACTGCCTATAGGAAATTTATTTAAGAATTATAATCTCAAATGTGCACCAAACGATTCCTAGGGTATTTGTTTTATTTGTTATATAACTAATAAAATACCCCCAAAGCAAAACTGTTTTGTGGCTTTATTTTAAAAATAATCCTCTCCTTTTTAATTTTATATATGATTTTTATGTGAATGTAAAAAGTTTTGGTTGATTTTCTTTAAAAGAAATTTGGATAAGGTATTCCATCTTATAATAAATGATCTATAAAAGCATAATTGGCTTTTCAATACTGGTAAGGTCAAGGTGATAATTTTGATAATTTTGGGGACTACTAAGTTTCATTATTTTTCTCTACATATTTTTATAATATCATGTAAAACAAATTAGTTTTTTAAGATACACAATATTTCTTTTCTTCAACAAATTATTACTATTTACTTTTATAATATAAACTGGAACCATTTTTTACACTAATATATATATATATATATATATATATATATAGTCTGAACAAGTCCGAGTATATTATTTCATTTATGGAAAAGTGTTAAAATTATCCTTAAACTATCTGAAATAACTCATATATACCCTTAAACTATATTTTGACTCAAAACTATCCTTTCCGTTAAACTGTTGGGTCAAAAGTGTTTTTCTAATTAGCGGAAATTGTTAAATGTCATGTGGATGCCACATGAATGTTACATGGCACCCCAGTAAATTTCCACTGCCACATAGACTAAAAGGTAAAGGGTCAAAAGTACCCTTAAACTATTCAAAATAACTCATATTTACCCTTAAACTATATTTTGGCTCAAAACTACCCTTCCTGTCAAACTATTGGGTCAAAAGTGACCTTCTTATTGACGAAAGTTGTTAAATTCCACATATGCCACATTGATTAAATCCCTAAATAGTAATTACTCATTTTCCCCTCATTTCATTATTTTCTAGAAACGATTTCACCCATTTTCCCTCATTTCGCGGCTAAGGTTTCACAATTTTCTTCGTCGCTGGGTTTCAAAGTGGATATTCGTGGTTATAGGTTAGTAAACTTATTC
This sequence comes from Solanum lycopersicum, assembly GCF_036512215.1. NCBI lineage: Eukaryota > Viridiplantae > Streptophyta > Magnoliopsida > Solanales > Solanaceae > Solanum > Solanum lycopersicum. Next base: position 32,006,379 of record NC_090811.1, read on the forward strand.
TTATTTTATTGTGTTTACAACCACGAAAATCCATTTTGAAACTCAGCTCCGAAGAAAGTTATGAATCATTGACCGCAAAATGACGAGAAAGATGTGAAATTCTAACTATCATACTTTGAAATCGTAAACGTAATAAAATAAGAAAAAATAAATATTAACCTACAGCCATGAATATCTACTTTAAAACTTAGCCCCGAAGAAAGCTACGAAGCCTTAGCTGCGAAATTAGGGAAAAGTTGTGAAACCGTAACTATTATACTTTGAAATCGTAAACATGATAAAATAAGAAAAAATATTTACTAACCTACCAGCATGAATATCCACTTTGAAACTCAGCCACGAAGAAAAGCATAAAACCCTAGCCACGAAATGAGGGAGAATAGTGAATATATCATTTCTGAAATAATGAAATGAGTGGGGAAATAATTAGGATTTAGAGATTTAGTCTATGTGGCAGTGGAACCTTATTGGCATGCAATGTGGTGGATACATGACATTTAACAACTTCTGTTGATAAGAAGGGCATTTTTGATTCAATAGTTTGACGAGAAGGGTAGTTTTGAACCGAAATATAGTTTAAGGGTAAATATTACCTATTTCGAATAGTTTAAGGATATTTTTGACCCTTTCTATTTTTGTTTACGTGACAGTGGAATCCTATTGGCATGCAATGTGACATCCATATGACATCCACGTGGCATTTAACAATTTCTGTTAATAAAAGGGTATTTTTGACCCAATAGTATGACGGGAAGGATAGTTTTAAACTGAAATAATATTTAAGGATATATATGAGTTATTTCGAATAGTTTAGAGACATTTCTAAGGCTTTTTCGTTAATGTTATAAATTTATTATCAATTATTTTTATAATACTCGAAACATACTTTGTAGATAATAAATGTGACGCATGCAATATTTTGGAAGTCCAAATTTATAAGCGGTCACATTAAACTTAAAATGACCAAATTAATTTATGCTTGAACTTAGTGGATATTTCGAAAAAGCACACGTAACCGAGATGTGGGTACTTATTCCCTTTATAAATTAGTAATGAATATGTATATATAGAAATTAAAAAAAATAATATCGTGATTAATTAATTATTTTATCCATGAATGTTCGATTGTGTAAATGTATCTCTTTTAATTTTTTTCTAGGTAAATATCCCAAATATTTTATTTTTCTAAAAAAGGAGCAAAAAACATCTGGTTAACATTTTTTTTATGAAAAATGAAATTACGTGAAAAGAAAGAAAAAAAACATATCATAAATAGTAGTTTTGGTGCTTGTAAATCTGCAGCAACAGTGACAGTTGTGTATTGACAGCCATGGCGGTTGACCCAAATTCGAAGTAAGAGCCATTTTTCTGTGCGTTTACTGATCCTTTGGGAGTTTTTCTCCAGCTTATGAAAGGATAAGAGTTTGTGTTTCAAAATCAATTAATCGAGTGATGGAAGGAAGTGGAGAAGTGGGTTTTGTGAGAGCAGATCGTATAGATCTGAAGAGTTTAGACGAACAGTTACAGAGGCATCTAAGTCGAGCATGGACTATGGAGAAACAAAAGAGTAACAAAGGAGAAGGAGATAGAGAGATCCCCATTAAACATGCTTGGGAAATTGACCCATCTAAGCTAATCATCAAAACTGTCATTGCCCGGGGCACCTTTGGTACTGTTCATCGTGGTATCTATGATGGACAAGATGTAGCTGGTAATTTTTCTTACTTCTATGAATTGCTACTGATCTTTGTTTGAGTAGTATTAATTTTACCCTCCACTGGATAATTTTGAATCATTTGTCAAACCTGGAAACCTAAATCTGAATCTTTCTAAGTGCTTGCCGTTTCGTGTTAGCTTGTCTGATTGAAAGAAACAGAAAATGCTTTATGTTGTCAAGTATAGATGTATACAGTTTTTGTGCTATTGGATGAATGGAGATCTTGTTTTGAGTGTGTGATGTGAAACAAGTCCAGATTCTATTTGTAATGGCTGCAGTACCAACATGTTGGCTTGTATAAATCCACCATGAGTCAAGAAACCAGGTCCAAATGACTATATTAACAATAATAAGAACAGTAAACCTTAGAGTTAGGAGCAGGGATGTCTTATGTGGAAAACCACGACTTGTCACATCGGATTTCTCCACGACTTCCACACTAACTTCAAGCAACTTGTGATTACAGACTCCAGTAATCACATAGGATTAAACTTTTGGACATATAGCTCATAACACCTCTATTACAAGTCTCTGACAATAGCGCTATTGCCCATCTAAGTTGCTCAGAATCGGGTGCGGGTGTTTGATAAGGGTGCGGATTCGGAGGTCAAATCCTTCATGATCTAATTTTTAAGATTAGGGGATATGGATCCATGTATGGATACGGGTGGAGGGATTCACCTAAAAATAATCAAACTATGTAAAAATAGAGTTATAAAACCTAAATTATGAGATATTATGAAGAGAACTTGAGGAGAATCTTGGAATGAGATTAAAGAAAAAGGAGTGACATATAAATTTCTATATAAAAGGTAGTCCATTTTCTTCAATTTCACTGTAGCTTTTGTATTGATTACCGAAATCATAAAAACTGTCCCGACTATGCCCATTGATTTTGGTTGAAATACCCAAAATCGATTGACCAAATTGGACACAGACCCCACACCCACACCCATGTCGTGTCGACACGGGTGCGGCATCAAAAGTGAAGAGTCCAAGCAACTTAGTTGCCCACTATATTAACTACCTCTAGGTAACATAGACTTCAATAAATACACAACTAACTCTAGCCACGAACTCGACTTCACAATGAATACAACTGAAGTTATCTGTGTTCCTTTATAGCATAGAAATAAATCTTACAATGTTTGACCACAATATACTTAACTCAAATGACAAAGTGAGACGTTTTGCCTGATCACTCAATCTGGCCCTTGCTGTTCGTTAGAGCATAATGTTTTCTTGAGAGGATGACTTTTGCTTTGGATATTCTTGAATTGAAAAACTAGGTTGTTTCTTGTCAAAGTGTCCAATATAAGATGGACAAAAACAACCTAGATGTAAGCCATTGGATGAACTCTTTGCACCTCTGCTGTCGTGTCCACGTCTGCTTTATAGGTTGTTAATTCATCAAAACATTAGAATATAACACAACATGTTAGTAATATTAATAAAACCTTACCTTATTAAAAAAGTAGGAAGGACTTGTTTGATGTACATACCATAATGCTACTGTAACTGACAGCTTTGTATTTGTTGTCTGTTTTCAAGGGGCATCACTTTTAATTTCCTTATGGATAAGGTGTTAGAAAATGAATGGCTAACAGGTTTGAGACATTGTAAAGATTTCTGCAGTGCTCAATTTTTGCAGGACGGCTCTTGGAAATGATGCACAAAGATTGTTCCCTGATTGTTGTGAATGAATGACATATTGATCTTGAATTCTTTTTATTTGCATAGGTTGTTGATCATTAATTCATTATTAACTGCAATTTAGCCTAGTGGCAAAAGAAGAAAAGTTGAACCAAATCAGAAATTGAAATCTCGAAGTTTTAACTTTAGAGCACAAAGTTTCTTAAGTTTTATGCTGTCAATGTGAGCCTATTGTAGACAAAACTTTTAACTGTCAGTTTGTCAAGTCATGCCTGAGTATCCACAATCCATTTTCATGTTATACTTTAAAGAGCATAACTCAGGAGAAGCGTCATAATTTCTTGCTTAGCTGCTCAACAGCTTTTCTCTTGCCTTAACCTCAGTGAAGCTTCTTGATTGGGGAGAAGAAGGCCAGAGATCTCAGGCTGAGGTTTCTTCAGTCAGAACAGCTTTTTCACAAGAAGTTTCCGTATGGCACAGACTTGATCATCCTAATGTTACAAAAGTAAGATACTTATTTTTGTCGTCATAAAAATAAAGTAAGATACTTATTTCATCAACACAATGGCTATTTACTCTCTTTGTCAATCTTCTTCTTCTTTGTGATAATGTATACTACATTTGAAAAACAGCTTTTGTGATCCTGCCGCCATGAAATAGAAAATGGATGCAAATTTCTGTAAATGATTGTGTTATATATATGCTGAAATTGCTTTCGTGAGTTCTACCTATTACCAAAATAATGTATAATTAAAACTAATTACAAAAAGCTTTGGGTTCAATAGTAATCCAAATAACTCTTCGAATTCATTGCTACATATCTAACTGAAATATGAAGCAGGTTTATTGATTCTTGAATTGGTCACAACATTATGAAGTATAAGTAAAAATTATTTTTTCATAACAAATCACAACATCTTGTCCAAGTGCTGTTTTCTGTATAATTTTGTATTTAGTTTCGACATAGATGTGTTAAAGTGGCATGGGATCTTTAATTGATGCTTTGAAAATCTTTATCTGGAGCTCTCAAGCGTTCGACTTGCAAGAATATTATAAATCTGGGATGATTAGACATTTCTAATGGCTAATCCTTTTGCAGTTTATAGGAGCTGCAATGGGCACACAGGATCTTAACATACAAACTGAGAATGGTTTCATTGGCATTCCACGAAATCTTTGTTGTGTAGTGGTTGAATACCTTCCTGGGGGTACTCTCAAATCATTTCTCATCAAGAACCATAGGAGGAAATTGGTCTTCAAAGTTGTGGTCCAACTGGCGCTGGATCTAGCACGGGGGTGAAATTTCATAATGCTTACTCCTCTTTTTTCATATTTGTTAGCAGCATGTTTTTGACACTTGCGTGTTAAAATTCATTCTTAGGCTAAGCTATCTTCATTCTGAGAAGATCGTCCATAGGGATGTCAAAACGGAGAACATGCTTCTTGACAGGAATCGTACTCTAAAAATAGCTGATTTTGGTGTTGCTCGTGTTGAAGCTTCAAATCCTAATGATATGACTGGTGAGACTGGAACCCTAGGTTACATGGCACCTGAGGTATGTGCTTCAGTTATGAAACTCACATGCATCATACTTAAATATATGTTGTCTCCTCTCATTAACTTTCCTATGCTTATCTTTATGGTGGTGTACAGGTTCTTAATGGCAACCCCTATAACCGGAAGTGTGATGTATATAGCTTTGGCATATGCCTCTGGGAGATATATTGCTGTGACATGCCATATCCAGATCTGAGCTTCTCAGAAGTGACAACAGCTGTTGTCCGACAGGTAGAAATATATATTCTGAAATAAAGTGAATACACGTTAAAGAGCGATAAATGTTTGAAAGTCACAACTCTGCTACGAATTTGCAGAATTTGAGGCCAGAGATACCTCGTTGCTGCCCTAGTTCTTTGGGAAATGTAATGAAGCGGTGTTGGGATGCTAGCCCTGACAAACGACCAGAAATGGACGAAGTGGTAACCTTGTTGGAAACAATTGACACATCAAAGGGCGGTGGGATGATCAAAGATCAACGCAAGGGATGCCTATTCTTCAGGAAACGAGGTCCTTGAGAAGAGAGTCTCCAGGTAGCAGCAGATTAGAAGTGTGGATCTGGATTTATTGAGGAGAAAATAATGTAAAAACAAGGAGCATAGTTTCATTAGAAGATTTAACATGTCGAGTTTTTAGGAATTAAAAGTTAAAGTTGGTTAGGTAAAAGAAGCTCAGATATATACATGCATTCATTCATCAACTCATGCATGTACAGCTCTGTACCTTTTCATCTTTATTATCAATTGTCTTTTAAACACAATTGACCGATCGGTTGGTCCTAGTCTGAGCAAGCTCCAACCTACACAAGGTAGAACATCTAGCAGTGGTGGATTCAAAATTTAGACTTGATTTCAATGTTTAATGTTTTTTAACACATTATACTTTTAAATTTGGGTTTGGAATGTAATATTTGTTGAATTTTAGTGGTTCTTTTTACGTACATATTTATGTTGAATCCATTGTTCAAAAGTTCTGCCTTCCTCTGAGGTCTAGTAATTTAAAAGCAGGAGATAGCTCTAGGGTCCGTTTGGATGGGCTTAATAAAAGCAGCTTTAAAAAAGTACTTTTGAAAGTGTTGAAACTTATTTTTAAAATAAGCAGTTATGCGTTTGGATAAAAGTGTTGAAGTTAAAAAAAAAATTGTTGATGTGTTTGGTAAATAAGTGCTGATAAACAGCTTTTTTAATCAAAATGTCTGAAATACCCTTAAAAGTTGTTAACATAATAAAAATTAATTAATTTATATTTTACAGCCATAAATAATTATATTTTGCTATCATTCACATATTTCTTTCTCATCACAAATTATTTATAAGAGGAATATAAACTTATTATAGATTTTAAAGATATATAATTTTAATAGATTAAAGAACGATTTAAGATTTTATTTTAGTTTCATCCATAGGTAATAATAATTGTCTATCATTCACATATTTCTTTATTATCACAAATTATTTATAAGAGAAATATAAATTTTTATTTAAGTTATATGTGCAACTTATTTTACATTTTAATAATATATAATTTGAATAGATCACTTGAAAGATTTAAGATTTATTTTATTTTCATTCATTAGTAATAGTAATTGTCTATCATCTACACGTGAAAAAGGAAAAATAGAAGAAAGAGATGTTTGGGTTATGTGGGTAATTTGGAGATTGTATAAAAATATTAAGGGCAAAAAGGTAAAAATGTGGTCAACTTAAAACAGCTTATAAGCTGGGGGGGAAAAAAAGCACCCCTACCCCAACTTTTAACTTTTGGCTTAAAATAAGTTTTTTTTTAACTTAAAATAAGTTGTTTTGAGTATTGCCAAACAGCTAAATAAGTCAAAAACCAGCTTTTAAGTCAGTTTAACCAGCTTTTAAGCTGAGCCAAACATGCTCTTCCTTTGTTGGGAGAAATATTTTAGCAAGAATTGGAGAAACTCTTGATTTATATAGGGCGATAGTTTATTTCCTTCAAAATGTAAAAGATCATTGTACCATAATATTTATTTTTATAACTTCTATATAAAAGAGAGTGCAAAGTGGGACCACCAATGACAAATTAGCACTTATATTATTATGCAAGGGTAAAGTGGTAATTATGAATGATTGATATTTTGGCAAATTAAGCTTTCTATTGCTTTCCGTTCGAGAGCCTTCTAAATCTCTTTCCTCTACTTGCATATATAATGTACAATTGCTAAGGCCTAAGAGACAAATTGCATCATCTTCAAATCTCTTCTTCTCGTGATGATGGTGCAAAGCTTCTGGGTTACAAGCTAAATCAACTGCACTATTCAATCTTCATTTGATAATTGTACAAGTCTTTTTGTACTTAAGTGGGGTGATTTAAGTTTTTTTTTATATTCTCATCTATTGCTATTTATTTTTAAGTCAATAAATTTAATACAGAAGATTGTTTCAAAAAGTAAATTTTGATGCCCTTTTATTTTGTGTTAAGTTACCGTTCCTGAGAAGAATATATAACCTATATTAATTCTTGGCTAATAATATAGTGATTCTCAAGAAGAAACTGTCGTCTGGCGAAGATTGTTATGTTCTTAAAAGTTTCATTGAGTTTCATCTATCTTGGTAGTTGCCTAATAAGTATAACGAATTGGAGAGGTCCGGCAAATAATGTAGGTAGTAACTCACTTGGCCATTATTTTTCTAAATAAAAGCTCCAATTCAAAAAGCTACTTTGCGCTCAAACTGGGTATATTCTCAATTTTACTACCAATTTGTATGTTCATGTGAGTCGCATGATAAATGAATCAAAGGGCAATAAATCTTTCCTCATTCATTGAATTTCTTTTAACCTTGCGCACTCACGTGATCTGAAAACATATCTTCTTTAAAAAAACGATATCGGATCTTGCTGAAACAGTAGTCCTTCAATTTGTAGCTTAGTAGCTCAGTTGGTTTTTGTTGACTATCTGAGCTCTGCCTTGTTGATGACGGTTTGATTCTTCACATTGTGATCCCTTCACATTTTCCCTTCCCCTACCCCTTCATCTGCCCCCAATTTTAACCAAAAAAAGAAAGAAAGAATAATAGCCTTCAGTCCTTCTTATTTATTTCGAGAATATTTTTAACTCTATCTATACTTATATTTCTTATAATTTTTATTTTTCTATTTCACTGTTGAATTTGTTTTCGTGTTTTTGTTCCATGATGAAATTTCTCTACCTATGAAGAGATGGAAAAAAAATTGGCTTGAAGAAAATTCCTTTGTAGATGGTACGATTTCCTTGTTATTTTTAATGTCATTGTTGACAGGTTGTTTCATACTAACTTTTCCTTTCTGCCCATTCTGTTGAAAGCAGATAATATATATATTACATATAGTTCCCTTGCTATTTTTAGCTTCTCTTAACAGTTGATTTTTGCTCTCTTTGTAGTCGTTGTCGATTCAATGAACACTTAAAACTTGTGATCCTTATGATTGAGAAGTATATAGAATTGGATCCTAATAACAAATAGTATTAAATAAATAGTATTAAATAATATTAGTATTTACTGAGTACTAATCCTAGTCCTATTAGGATTAGTACTCCTTCCTATATCTCCTATATATATCACCCATGTATCCCCTTATTAGGTTAACACTTCAATACAATCAATATTCCTTCATGGTATCAAGAGCCAGAAAACCTAGATCTTCTTTTCTCTAGGTTTTTTTCTCTCTCTTTAGGGCACCGATCGTTTCCTCTCTTCTCTTGGGCGGCGGCAGCCATGACAACCGAGGTGGATCCTCTTAATTCACTTCCTTCTGGCGTTAAACTCCTTCTCAGGCATCTTCATGCCCTGATTCCCGAAAAATTATCATTCATAAATTACCCTACATGGAAAATCACCGTTCTTACAGCCCTTGAGGCCAATTACCTTCTCAAATACGTCGATGGAAGCACAGAACCGCCGCCGTCAGTCATCACCGCCACAGACAAATCAGACTAAACCAATCCGGCCCATGCCGCCTGGAAAGCCGTGGATGGCCAGATCCGATCATGTTTGATTGTGGTCATCTCTCCCACAGTTCAGAAACACGTCCGATCCTACACAACTGCTTCAGCCCTGTGGACGGCCCTCGCAACATGTTATGCATCAATTTCCCACTCTCATATTTTTCAATTGCGTGATCGTCTCCACACAATTACCAAAGGTGCGAAAACTATGGCGGAGTATTTAGACGAGGTCTCCACCATCATCACAGCCCTCGACATCGTGAACGAAATCATTCTCGAAAAAGATCTCGTCATGTGCATCGTTCGGGGGCTCCCATCAGCTTACTCCTCCATTAAACAGGCGGTTCGCATCAGTCCAACGCCCGTTGACCTGGCTACTCTCTCCTCGTGGCTAAAAAGTGAAGAAATCAACGTGGATCTTGAGAGCAAACTTATTCTCCGAGAAGCCGCTGTTATGGAGCCGGCCACCGCCCTCACCGCAAGCCAGAACTATCGCGGGGGGCGTGGTGGCGGCCGGCAGGGGAGTCGCGGCGTCTACGGCAGAAACAGCGGAGGTCGCGGGCGCGCCGGTCGGCAGGGCAGTCGTCCGTCGTACGACGGTCAGCAGCACGGAAACAACAACAGCCTGCACTCCTTCGGCAGCGGCGGGCAGGGCACTTACGAGCGGGATCGTCCAACTTGTCAAATCTGTCAGAAAACAGGACACACCGCTGTTCGTTGCTGGTTTCGGTGTGAGGAGAGCCAAAATAGTGATAACCGTGCCAATTATGCATCTCAAGCCGGCCCCTCCTCTGAATGGCTGTTGGATACTGGGGCCAACATGCACGTTACTTCGGATCTATCCAAGCTTAACGCTCCAAATCCATATCATGGCTCCAATGGTATTACTGTTGGCAACGGTGAGTCCCTTAATATTTCTCACACTGGCACGGGTACCATTAAAACCCCCACCGCTATCTTTCACCTAGGTAACCTTACCCACGTCCCTTCTATTAAAACCAATCTCCTTTCAGTTCACCAATTCACAAAAGACAATAATTGCTCACTCTTGTTCACCTCTAATGATTTTTAGATCCTAGACAATACTACCAAGAGGCTGATTTTTCAGGGCCCCTGTGAGCATGGTCTGTACGTTCTCCCTGGCACAAGTTCGTCTGCCCACCCAATTTCAGAAAGCGTTCCTGTGGCTCCGGTGGCTCTTTCGGCTGATGGCCACAGTCTGTTGTGGCACAGTCGTCTGGGTCACCCATCTACTCAAATAATAAATTCTTTAATGTCTCAATTAGGTTTTTCTTCCATTCATGTAAACAATTGTGACTCCTGTTCAATTGCTAAATATCATAAATTACCTTTTACTTTATCTGAGAAGCATACAACTGCACCTTTTCAACTTATTCATTCTGACTTATGGGGTCCTACTGCTGTTCCTTCATTTGCTGGTTTTCGCTATTATATTTGTTTTGTGGATGATTTTACAAAATACACTTGGTTGTACCCACTAAAACACAAATCACAGGCATACACCACCTTTGTCACTTTTGAAAAAATGGTCAAAACACAATTCAATTCTCATGTTAAACTTTTTCGAAGTGACAATGGAAAGGAATATGTAAATAACATATTTGGCCAGTTTCTGCAATCCCTGGGAATTATACATCAAACCTCCTGTCCATACACTCCCGAACAGAATGGGGTGGCTGAGCGTAAGCATCGCCATCTCATTGAAACACTGGTTACTCTTCTACATCAATCTCATCTTTCTGTCTCCTTTTGGGTAGAAGCTCTAGCCACCGCAAACTACCTCATTAACATAATGCCCAATCACACCCTCTCCAACAAATCACCCTATCAACTCCTTTACCAAGAACTTCCCAATTATACCAACCTCCGCATCTTTGGGTGTCTTGCCTACCCTTGGCTACGCCCTCATATTACTCACAAATTACAACCCCGATCCCGTCCTTATATTTTTTTGGGCTATCATCCTACCTCCAAGGGTTATCGCTGTCTTGACCCACAAACTCAAATTTGTCGAAAATGAGTTTCCCTACGAGTCTATTTCCTCCTCCACAATACATCATTCATTGGCGTCCTTCCCCTTTTTCCAACATACTCACAGGGTCCCTCACCACCTTGCCCCACACCTCCACCCACTACCCAACCACCCCTCATCACCCCTTCGACCGTCACCCACAATACACCCGCAACCACCACCCACACTCACAACCAACCCGAACCACCCCATACCCACAACATCTCCACCCCGATCCGTTTTGGGTCCTTCCCGGCCACCCCCGAATCACCACCGCCCGTGCCACCCCCCAATACTCATCCCATGTTAACCCGTGGCAAAGCCGGTATCTTTAAACCCAAAACCTTTCAGGCTACCATACTACCAAATACACCCCTTCCCGATAGTGAACCAACAACCTACTCTGTTGCCTCAAAAAATCCTTATTGGCGTCATGCTATGGATGACGAGTTTAAGGCTTTGACTGATCAGAAAACTTGGGTTCTAGTACCTAAGCCCCATAGGCGGCACCCAGTGGGCTGTAAATGGGTGTACAAAATTAAACACAATGCAGATGGCAGTATTTCCAGGTACAAGGCTCGTTTGGTCTCTAAAGGCTACAATCAGGAGTATGGGCTTGATTACTCCGAGACATTCAGTCCTGTTATTCGGTAGGAAACCATTCGCCTGGTACTGTCACTCGCCGTGCGCAACAATTGGCTCATCAATCAGTTGGATGTTTCCAATGCATTTCTTCATGGCATGCTTGATGAAACTATCTACATGACGCAACCACCGGGCTATGTTGATCCCCGCTTCCCTCAACATGTTTGCAAACTCCAGAAGTCTCTGTATGGGCTCAAGCAAGCCCCCCGTGCTTGGTACACACGTCTGAAAACGTTTCTCCAGGGACTCGGCTTCACGTGCTGCGTACACGACACGAGTCTGTTTACTCGACATTCAGCACACAGTACAGTCATTCTTCTTGTCTATGTAGATGATATCATTATTACAGGCTCTACTGCAGCTCTCATTCAGGATGTCACTCGAGCTATGCATACTACCTTCAAAATGAAGAACCTTGGCCCGTTACATTATTTTCTGGGAATGGAGGTTTCTCAGACAGGCAGCGGCTTGTTTCTTCATTAGTCAAAATAAGCTCGAGATCTGTTGCTGAAAGCTTGACTGGAAAAATGCACCAGTCAACCAACACCGATGGCAGTCTCTTCGTCTACGAATGGAGCCGACACCCCCTTTGCCGATATCACCCACTTCCGCAGCCTCATTGGGGATCTACAGTATCTGGCCATTACCTATCATGACATCCAGTTTGCTGTCAACCGAGTTGCTCAGCGCATGCATCAACCAAGTGAACATGATTACCATTGTCTAAAACGCATTCTCAGGTACATTTTTGGCACTCTTGGTCGTGGTTTACTCATTCGATCCGGGGACTTGGAGCTTCGGGGGTTCTCAGATTCAGATTGGGCGAATGATAAAAATGACAGAAAATCTACATCGGGGTTTCTCGTTTTTTTGGGGCCGAACCTGATTTCCTGGTGTACAAAAAAACAACCCAAGGTCTCTCGGTCCTCGACTGAAGCTGAATACCGCGCCCTTGCTCTTCTCGCTGCGGAAACCATGTGGGTCACATATATCTTTGCGAACTCCGCGCCACTCACACTGTTCCTGCTCACTATTGTGACAACAAATCAACCATCTGTGTGGCCAAGAATTCCGTCCTACACACCAGAATGAAGCATGTTGATACCGATTGTCTCTTTGTTCGCGATGAAGTTCAGGCCGGCACCATGACTGTGTAGTATGTACCCAATGAAGAACAACCGGATGATATTCTCACCAAGCCTCTCCCGATCCGACAACACGATTACCTCAGTTCCAAGCTTCCGTTCGCTTCCGCTCAGCTCAGTTTGAGGAGGGATAATAACAGATAGTATTAAATAAATAGTATTAAATAATATTAGTATTTACTGTGTACTAATCCTAGTCCTATTAGGATTAGTCCTCCTTCCTATATCTCCTATATATATTTCCCATGTATCCCCTTATTAGGTTAACACTTCAATACAATCAATATTCCTTCAGATCCAGGTGTATTCTCTCATATTTTCTAAAAAACAATAGCAAGGTACTTTTTTTCCTTGTTCCTTTTACTTACAATTTTTTCTTTATTCCACTTATGATATTTGTGTTGTGTTATATATTCATATTTTCATTAGGATGATGACTTAAAACTATATTCTTGTGAAACTTTGAGGATTGAAACCTTTGACTCCAGTTTTGGATTTGAATTACTGGAATATCATATGAACTGCTATAGAAGCCACCACACTTGCCATTAAAATTTAGAGGTGACTCCTTCCCCATCACTATTTAGATATTGCAATTTCATTAGGTCCATTTACAGTTTAGGCTATATTTAGGCTTTAAACAATTGTTTAAATATCGCAGATGAAGTCCTATTTGAGAAATAGAAGTTGAACATTTGAAAAGTACCATTTCAATCTATTCCAAATGGCTCTATTGTCCACTGTTTTGACTCTTGGGAAGCTAAAAGAATAAGATTAAAGGAAGTAAAAGCTAAATATTGAATAGGAAAACATAACTAAAAGATGTGGCATATTATTTTTTTCTCAAAAACAATTGTCCAACACAATGATAGATGCCTAGTTTAAGTTGTGTGGAATAAGAATGATATCTACTATACCCTATGTTTTCAAAAACAATTGGCATGTAGGAGAATGTCTTACCATGTGACCTGAATAAATTACTGTCTAATATCTGCCAGTGTTTTTCTTGACCTGTAAGAGTAGAAGTTACATTGTTATTTGGGACCAAGGAATTGTTTGTCCTTTATTGAATTAGTTGAGCTATAAAAAAGAGTATCTATAAATTTTATAAGATTTAATAAGCGGTTGGTAAACGCCAAGAGAATCCTCATTTTCCAGTAAATATTGTGCTATGTGGAACACAAAGATGTGTTATCTGTATCAAAAGTTTGAAAATGATTGTTAGATCAAATTTTACATTTAACTAAAGAACAACAGTGATAAATCTATTATCTATAAAATATTTTGGTCATAAAATATATTTGACGAAAGAGTCAACAAGATCATGTGGTTAGGAAAATGTTCCAAGAGACAAGTCTTCTATTGCTACTCGCTACTCCTTTCATGTTTCGATGTTTTATTTATCTTTTCGTATGAGTTATTAAAACTGTTTCCTTGGAGATTTTCATTCTTCGGTCCTCCAATTAAGTTAAAAATAATGTGACATAATGAAAAGATGTTGTAATTTGATGTCGAACTTACTGCTTCCCTTATAGCTATAACTTACCTCTTGTGCCACTGTGATGGTAAATATTCAATATATGGCCATTCGATTATATGATTTGTATCCATAAGTCATTTTGAATCGTGAAATGATTATCAAATAAGAACACAATTGATCACTAAACCTTTTACTAACAGATGAGAACTACAAGATCTGCTCTTCACTTTTTTTTTGTGGTAATATAAAAATTATACTATATATATTCGTAGAGTCATAAACCTTTTCCATCATAAAAATTTATGGTCGCCTTTTGGGAGTTTTCCCCTGAAGCATATGCTTTAGTTAAGGGAGATTTGATTTGTCTATATTTGATCCTTCAATTTCTTATGTTTATCTCTTATGCCTATTATAATTATTAAAATGTTCATGTGATATATGCAAATGGAAGGACTTGGATTGTGTAGCTCTTAGAAAGAGTTGTGTCATTTTTCAAGGATCACAAAGGTTCGATAGAGTTATTAAAATATTTTTGTTATTAATTATTGCTATGCTATGTAATATTTATATCTATTCATCATGGTTGTTTCCTTTTTAGGGGGCTATTGATTTGAGTTAAATGACAATCATCATTTTAATAAAAAAGTTTCTCTCGAAATTACTTTTACAAATTATTTTTGAAGGTTATTTTGTTCTTGAAATACCAATGATTGTGAGATGGATTCTTTCTCCTAAATTCTAATAATGTATATATTGATCAATAACATCATATGGTTATGTCACGACCCCAAAACCGGGTCGCGACTGGCACCCACACTTACCCTCCTATGTGAGCGAACCAACCAATCTAAACCTTAACATTTCAATATAATATGAACAGAAAGTAATGCGGAAGACTTAAACTCATTAATAAAAACCAATTCAATAACTTCTAAAAAACTCAACAACTATTATTATCCCCAAAATCTGGAAGTTATCATCACAAGAACATCTACTTCAAATTACTAAATCTAAGAGTTTCTAAGAAGCTAAAAATACATAAAAGCTAGTCCATGCCGGAACTTCAAGGCATCAAGACATGAAGAGGAAGATCCGGTCCAAGCTAGAAGCATTAGCTCACCCTGATATCCGGAGTAATGAAGACTGGCTAGAGTTACTGTT
This sequence comes from Solanum lycopersicum, assembly GCF_036512215.1. Classification (NCBI taxonomy): domain Eukaryota; kingdom Viridiplantae; phylum Streptophyta; class Magnoliopsida; order Solanales; family Solanaceae; genus Solanum; species Solanum lycopersicum. Next base: position 32,021,722 of record NC_090811.1, read on the forward strand.
GAGTCGAAGATGACGGCACGTTTGTTGCACTCCACAAATAAACAAGAAGAAAACAATAAAAGTAGGGGTCAGTACAAACACGGGTACTGAGTAGATATCATCGGCCAACTCAAAATAGAAATCAATATATACCAAGTAATATCATAAAATCAACTATGATACTCAACATGTAGCAATAACAAGTACTATATCATTAACAATTACCGTCAAGTTCACACATGAGGACTCAAGCCTCAATACCATACTCATTTGGGAATTATGTTCATTAGATTGAGTATATTAACATCTTTCAAGATTCATTATCTTTATTTCTCTTGTGTCGGTACGTGACACTCCGCTCCCTCATATTCATTAATCCTCTTGTGTCGGTACGTGACACTCCGATCCCCTAAATCTACGTGTCGGTTCGTGACACCCGATCCCCTAAATCTACGTGTCGGTTCGTGACACCCGATCCCCTAAATCTACGTGTCGGTTTGTGACACCCGATCCCCTAAATCTACGTGTCGGCTCGTGACACCCGGTCCCCTAAATCTACGTGTCGGTTCGTGACACCCGATCCCCTAAATCTACGTGTCGGTTTGTGACACCCGATCCCCTAATCTCCTTCTATCAATTCATCAAGCCTTCTTTCTTACCAAGGCATCATCAATCTCATTATTTTAGTTCATCACGCCTTCTTTTATACCAAGGCATCATCAATCTCATTACTTTAGTTCATCAAGCCTTCTTTTATATCAAGGCATCATCATTAACAAGGGGTTTTCAAGATTTGGTATTCAATAGCTTCATCATGCTTATTTCATCATAATTATGTAATCACATTCATGCAAGCATACAATTAAGCATATAGAAGACTTTACAATACAACCCAACACATATCATTCGCTATTAAGAGTTAACTACGAATAGTATGAAAACCATAACCTACCTCCACCGAAGATTAGTGATCAAGCAAGCAAATTTTTCTCCAAGCTTTGTTTCTCTTCGTTTCTCCTCTTTCTCGTTCGACTCTCTCTCTTTCTCTTGTTCTTTCTATTTTCTTTATTCAAAACCCTCTTTCTTTTACCCTAATTAACATATAATTAAGAATAAAAGATGGCAATAATAACCCACTAATTAACTTAAGGTTACCTCTTTTAACCCCCAAGTAATTAGACTTATTAACATTAACCCACTAACTTTATAATTAAGGCAGGAATAGTCAAAAACGTCCCTTAAAACAATTAAGGAAATCCGACTCAGACTGGGATTACGCAGCCTGTGACGGCCCGTCGTGCCTGCGACGATCCTTCCTGCTGCCCGTCACAGAGTTCAGAGACTCAATTTCTCTGAAGAGTCTGTGACGGTCCGTCCTGCCATTCCGTTACGAAGTTCAGAGAGTCGATTTTCAGTACCCAATTTCTGATTTTCTAAGTGTTTTGAAACGAGACCCTGCGACGGTCCTTCGTGCCCATGACGGTCCGTCGTAGGGTCCGTCGCCTCAGCCTATTTTTCCAGAAATAAAATCTGCTGCTCCAAAACGACTAAACAGGTCGTTACAATAGATACCAATTTACCCATCGTTCGTCCCCGAACGATCACAAGAAGGAAAACAAGGGCGAAAAGGAGTACCTGAATCTGTAAACAAATGTGGGTATCTTTCTCGCATATCTGCCTCCTTCTCCCAAGTGGCTTCTTCAACGGGTCGATTCTTCCATTGAACTTTGATGGATGCAATATCCCTTGATCTCAACTTGCGAATTTCTCTATCTAGAATGGCAACAGGTTCCTCATCATAAGACAAATTCTCATCAAGCAAAACTGAATCCCAACGGATAATGGAGTTTCCATCCCCATGGTATCTTTTCAACATCGACACATGGAATACCGGATGCACTCCAGACAGCCCTGGAGGCAAGGATAACTCATAAGCCACCTCCCCTACTCGCTTAAGTACTTCAAATGGACCAATATACCTTGGGCTAGGTTTACCTTGCTTACCAAACCGCATCACCCCTTTCATTGGCGAGACTTTCAGTAAGACTTGTTCACCCTCCATAAACTCCAAGTCTCTAACTTTTCGATTTGCATATTCCTTTTGCCTACTTTGCGCCGCTAAAAGATTTTCTTGAATAGATTTCACTTTATCTAACGATTCCCTCAAAAGGTCAGTAACCCAAGGTCTAACTCAAATGCATCAAACCACCCAATGGGAGACCTACATCTTCTCCCATATAGTGCCTCAAATGGGGCCATATCAATGCTTGAGTGATAGCTATTGTTGTAGGAGAACTCTGCTAAGGGTAAGAAGCTATCCCAATGACCACCAAATTCTATCACACATGCGCGAAGCATATCCTCCAACACTTGAATCGTTCTCTCAGACTGACCATCAGTCTGAGGATGGAACGCAGTACTAAGGTCCAACCTAGTACCCAATTCCGCATGCAATGTTTTCCAAAACTTAGAAGTAAACTGCGTACCTCTATCTGATATAATGGAGAGTGGAACCCCATGCAATCGCACCACTTCCGAGATGTAAAGTTTGGCTAACTTCTCTGCATTGTAAGTCACCTTGACCGGAATAAAGTGAGCAGACTTATTTAACCTATCAAAAATTACCCAAATAGAATCAAACTTTCCCAATGTCTTTGGAAGACCAACCATGAAATCCATCGCAATCCTTTCCCACTTCCATTCAGGAATGGGCATTCTTTGAAGTGTTCCTCCGGGCCTCTGGTGTTCATACTTTACTTGTTGACAGTTTGGACATTTGGGAATAAAATCCACAATATCACGCTTCATTCTACTCCACCAAAAGTGTTGCTTTAGGTCACGGTACATCTTGGTTGCACCCGGATGTATCGAATACCTTGAACTATGAGTCTCTGTTAGAATAGTGTTGATTAAATCATCGACGCGGGGTACACACACCCTTCCCTTAATCCTCAAAACACCTTACTCATCGATTGTCGCTTCTTTAGCCTCTCCTTGCAACACTTTATCTCGGATCCAGATCAATTTTTCATCATTAAACTGCTTTACCTTAATCTTGTCAAGGAAGGAAGATCTTGCCTCCACACAAGCCAACAATCCTCCCTTCTCATTTACTTCTAATCTCATAAGGTCGTTAGCCAGAATCTGAACTTCTCTAGCCAATGGGCGTCTAGAAGCTTGCAAGTGAGCTAGACTTACCATGCTTCCCGCCTTTCTACTTAAAGCATCCGCTACAACATTCGCCTTTCCCGGATGATACAAAATAGTGATGTCGTAGTCCTTCAGTAGTTCCATCCATCTCCTCTGTCCCAAGTTCAAATCTTTATGAGTAAAAACATACTGAAGGCTACGATGATCCGTGTAGACCTCACACTTAACCCCATATAAATAGTGTCTCCATTGCTTTAATGCAAACACTACCGCGGCCAATTCCAAATCATGAGTTGGATAGTTACGTTCATGCACTTTTAATTGTCTTGAAGCATAAGCAATCACATTCTTCTCTTGCATTAGCACTGCACCCAAACCCGTATAGGATGCATCACAATAGACAATGAAGTTCTTACCTTCCACGGGCAAGGTGAGAATTGGTGCAGTAGTCAACAAAGTCTGAGCTTCTGAAAGCTTTCTTCACACTCGTCCGACCATACAAATGGGACATTCTGCTAGTCAAGTTCGTCAATTGGGAAGCAATGGAAGAGAATCCTTTGACAAATCGATGATAATAGCTAGCTAATCCAACAAAGCTCCTTTTTCTGACACATTAGTAGGTCATACCCAATTCTTCACTGTCTCAATCTTAGAAGGATCCACCATTACTCCATCCTTAGAAACTACATGCCCCAAGAAGGACACTGCATCTAGCCAAAACTCACACTTAGAGAACTTGGCATAAAGCTTTTTCTCCCTCAACATTTCCAATACAATCTTCAAATGCTCCTCATGTTCCTTCTTACTTTTAGAGTATATCAGTATATAATCAATAAATACGATCACGAAGAGGTCCAAATATGGCTTGAAAATCCCGTTCATCAAGCTCATGAACGCAGCAGGGGCATTCGTAAGACCAAAAGACATCACTACAAATTCGTAATGCCCATACCTCGTTCAAAAAGCAGTCTTTGGCACATCCGTTGCCCGTATTTTCAATTGATGATAACCGGATCTCAAGTCAATCTTAGAGAATACACAAGCACCTTGTAACTGATCGAACAAGTAATCAATGCGAGGAAAAGGATACTTGTTCTTTATGGTTACCTTGTTCAACTGCCGGTAGTCTATGCACATCCTAAAACTCCCATCTTTCTTCTTTACAAACAAAACCGGAGCACCCCAAGGAGATGCACTTGGTCTAATGAAGCCTTTGCTCAACAACTCTTGAAGTTGGGCTTTTAACTCTCTTAACTCCGCGGGAGCCATTCTATAAGGGGGTATAGAAATGGGGCGAGTACCCGGTTCAAGATCAATACAGAAGTCAATATCCCTATCTGGTGGCATACCAGGAAGATCTGCAGAGAACACATCCAGAAACTCACGGACCACCGAAACCGACTCAATCGAAGGTACTTGGGTAGTGTCATCCTTGAGATGTGCCAAGAAAGCTAAACATCCTTTACTAACCATTTTCTTAGCACGAAGAAAGGAGATGATACGCACCGGATTGGAAGTGTAGTCACCCTCCCACACTAACGGATCTGTCCCAGGCTTGGCTAACGTCACAGTTTTAGCATTACAATCCAAGATCGCAAAATTCGGAGAAAGCCAAGTCATACCCAGAATTACATCAAAATCATCCATTTCTAAGATAACTAAATCTACATAAGTGTTGCTCCCCAAAAAGTTCACCAAACAAGACCTATATACCTTTTCAACTACCACAGACTCACCCACCGGAGTAGAAACACGAATAGGCATATCAAGTAATTCACAATGTAAATTTAGACCATTAGCAAATGAGGAAGATATATAAGAAAATGTGGATCCAGGATCAAACAATACAAAAGCTTCAGACCGCCCAGGGAAAGCGTAACAGTAACAATGGGCCTCATTACTTGTCTGTCCGTTGCCCCTACCATGTTGTGTTGTAGTGGCTCCAGTTTGACCATCACCCCGGCCGTTTTGGTGACCACCATTACCTCGACCACCACGTCCTCCAGAATAACGGCCTCTACCATGACCTCCTCTACCTCTAGCTATTGGGGGTCTATAACTCTGTTTGGGACAATTCCTCCTAATATGTCCAGTCTCCCCACATCCATAACACTCTCTAGAGTCAAGCATAGGTCTCTCAGAGAAGTGTTGACCGGTCTGAGGTGGACCCCTAGCTACAGTCTGTAGTGAAGACTGAATGGGTCGAACTGAGTAACCTCCAGAACCCTGTCCTCTAGAGTAAGAACCATTAAACTCACCTCCCTTTCGAAACCTCTTTGATGTCGATGCCATGGTGAATTCATCGGGCTTCACTCCTTCCACCTCTACCACGAAATCTACCACTTCTTGGAAGGATTTTGCCGTAGCCGCTACCTGTAAAGCTGAAATCCGCAACTCTGACCTCAACCCCTTCACAAAACGACGAATCCGCTCTTGTGGACTGAAACAAAGTTGGGTGGCATATCTGGATAGTGCACGAAACTTAGCCTCATATGCATTGACCGACATCCTACCTTGCTCTAGGCTCAAGAACTCATCCCTTTTCCTATCCCTCAAAGTCCGGGGGATATACTTCTCCATAAACAAGCTTGAGAATGAGGCCCAAGTCATAGGTGGTGCCTCTGTTGGTTGACACTCAACATGTGACCGCCACCACATTTTGGCGTTCCCTTGAAACTGATAACTCACGAACTCAACACCAAACCATTCTACTATACCCATCTTGTGTAGTAGCTCATGACAGTCAACCAGAAAATCGTAGCATCCTCAGATTCCGCACCCTTGAAGACTGGAGGTTTCAATTTCAAGAACTTACTAAAAAGTTCATGCTGATCATTTGTCATTATAGGCCCAGTAGTCAGACGTGGAAACGTGCCTATGTCCAATGAGGCATCCATACGAGGAGCCATAATGGCTGCATGTTGTACCTCTAAAACCGGAGGTGTTGGTGCAGAAAACACTGGAGGTGTTTGACCTTGATCAGATAACCCACTAAGATAAGCAAGAACCTGATTGATCATCTCTGGGGTAGGTTGGGGAGGCAATCCCTCATTCTGTACTTGTTCAGTTTCCCCTTCCTCACCCTCTCTTACTACTTTTTCAGTCGGTGGAGGAGTCACCACCCTAGTATCAGATGGGCTAGGTGCTCGTCCTCTTCCTCTAGAGGACGTCCTCCCATGACCTCTACCACGGCCTCTTGCCGCTACTCTTCCTAGAGCTACAGCCTCAGTGGCTGGCTCGGACGCTTCTTGTCTTGCCGATGTTGGTGTTGGCGCAGTTGTTGCTCTAGTTCTAACCATCTGCGAAACAGAGTGAAGATGGTCAGATACCAATTTGTATCACCTAGATACCAATTGGACCCAAGTAATAGGACGAAAGAAAGAATGAAAGAATGGAATTTTCCTAAAGTCTTATAGCCTCTCAAAGAAAAGTAAAGGCGTCCCCTACCGTTCCTTAAGACTCTACTAGACTCGTTTCTCCTCTTTCTCGTTCGACTCTCTCTCTCTTTCTCTTATTCTGTCTATTTTCTTTATTCAAAACCCTCTTTCTTTTACCCTAATTAACATATAATTAAGAATAAAAGATGGCAATAATAACCCACTAATTAACTTAAGGTTACCTCTTTTAACCCCCAAATAATTAGACTTATTAACATTAACCCACTAACTTTATAATTAAGGCAGGAATAGTAAAAAACGTCCCTTAAAACAATTAAGGAAATTCGACTCAGACTGGGATTACGCAGCCTGTGACGGCCCGTCGTGCCTGCGACTGTCCGTCCTGCTGCCCGTCACAGAGTTTAGAGACTCAATTTCTCTGAAGAGTCTGTGACGGTCCGTCACACCTGTGACGGTCCGTCCTGCCATTCCATTACGAAGTTCAGAGAGTCGATTTTCAGTACCCAATTTCAGATTTTCTAAGTGTTTTGAAACGAGACCCTGCGACGGTCCGTCGTAGGGTCCGTCGCCTCAGCCTATTTTTCCAGAAATAAAATCTGCAGCTCCAAAACGACTAAACAGGTCGTTACAGGTTACAACTTAGATTTCTACCATGACTAAATATAATTTAAAAACTAAAAAGCCCTACCTTTTTTTAGCATGTAATGTTATTACAAGGTTTTACGCTCTCAAAGCTGACATACTACATGATCTTCTTCTTCATTGAAGGTTTGATATTGGATATGTCAAATAAATATATATTTAAGTTCAACAACAACCATGATAATAAGTGTGATTTGTTAAGTGGAAAAACGCGTATGCGAATATATAATATTTAGATTGTTTGATTCTTCAAAATTATTTTTTGTATCTGATTTGCTAGTTATTTAGATTCTTTAGAGTCAATTTAAATCTAGAATTGAGCAAGATCATGTAGTAGTTGAAAATTTCCATCATTATAGTTAAAGATGTTGAATGAAATAATTTTATTTCCTATTTTTTTTCTCCGTATGTTTATTGTTGTTATTTCAATATGATAATATTTTCATATTTGTTGTAGTCATACATTTTTAATTATTTTGTATTCTTTTATTTTTATTTACTCTTAAAATTAATGTTAAAATAACTCCTACACATATATTATTTTTATTTTTATGTTAAAGTAAGGCAAAACTAAGCATACACGTTTAATACAACAAAACGATACCAAATCGTAAAAAAATAACTCTCATTTTCCATTGATAAAAATAACAACAATATTTTTTACTTATTTGTTTTAGCCTAACAATTTCTACTTTATCATTATTATGTAAATGAAGGGAAGAACGATGCTATGACCTTTTCATTTTTAAGAGGTCACGACTAACGAATAAAAATAAATAAACGAAAAACAATCATCAATAAAGTTACATTCATTCATTAATAAGAGATATGACTCTTTAACCCAATACTCATTTTAATTAGATTATGGATGTAACAAAATATTAAAAAACTTATCATAGGATTACATCAAATTTCATGAGTAAATTAAAGAGATAAAGAAAAGTTGATTACGACAAAATCTTGACTGAACCTCGATTAGAACACCCTCCAAATTTTCATAAGTGGTTTGTGATGGTATATGTGTTGCAGTCGCGTATTTGTATTTTTTGATATTTTGGATTGCTGATTTTTCTTTTTGCTTCCTTTGTGTTGCTGATTTTTTATTTGTGTGTCTGTCTTCTCTTCTTTTTTTTAGGGGGGGGGTTATGTTTTGCTGAATTTTTTCTTCTTTCCTTTTTTGTTGATCCTCCTCCCTCTATCTCGTGTGTGTGATGTATATGTAGTGCATGTGTGTGTTTTGGGTTGTGAGGGTAAGTGGAGTATAGGGGTGGTTTATTTAGTGGGGGTAATGGATAGGAAATGGGGTAGTGAGTATGTACACATAAATAGAAAGTATAATAGTTAAAAATTAATTAATTAATATAAATAAATAAAAAGGTTAAATAGCTAATTAAAAATAATGATTAAAAAGCACTAATATATTTTTTAAACTTTGAATGAATAAATAAAAGTGTACCTTAAAGTGTGATTCTATTTTTGTTGTTTTAAAGTCTTTTAAAAATAAACTTAAAAAAATAAGATAAAAGTTAAAATATTAATAAAAAATATTTAAGTACTATAAAGGGTATAGAACTTAAATTTTGCCAAAATTACGTGTCTACAATGTAATGTTTATGAAATTGTATTTCAATTTATTTGAATGTGTTCATTAATTTATATATTATATAATATTCTCGTGCAATTTATGGTATTTAAATTTTTGAATAAAATATAACAATTAAATAAAAAATTAAAAAAAAAGTTTGTATCATATGAGGATTATATAAAGTAATTATTGGGAAAAAGAAATAAATAATTTATAGCATGAAATGAGAAAATAAGAATGAAATAGAAATAATAATATAATATTGATGAGAGAGAGAAAAATTCTTTTTTAGAGAGTAAAATATTGAATTGTGTTGCAATCGGTTGTATGAAAAAATAGAGAAATCTATATTTGGAAAGTAAAATAGAGTGCAGGGTTGGAGATGCCCTAAGACCATCTCCAACCCACCTCGATTTTACTCTCTGTTCTCTATATTAGAGAGTAAAGTAGAACAGAGAATGATCTCTCCAACCACCCTTTATATTATTCTCTCTATCATCCATTGTAGAGAGGTGATTATTAGTTCTCCAAATTAACCTCACTATTTCACTTTTAGTTATTTTATTATTATTTCTATTGTATCATTCATTAAGTCATTATTATTTGTAATTAATTTTCTAATATAATATAACATCTAACAACATAATATTAACAAGTTACTTTTTTTTATCCGAGTTAATAATTTTCTATTTTATTTTTAAAAAAAAATCGTCACTTTGAATATGCAATTTCAAATAATTTTTGTATTATTAATATTATATGAGACTATTAATTAAGTCTTTAATTTTTGAATTATTTTCTAAGTAATGTAACATCTAAAAAAATATACTATTGATAAGTATACTATTTTCATCCCGAATTAATAAGTTTTCAAATCTATTTTTAAAAAATAAAAAGTTGTCATTTTAAGTATTTAATTTTAAATTATTATTGTTTTTCACTATAAAGAATACATATAATGGACATGATAATTCTAACAATTTAGTTAAAGATCATGTAGTGGTTGAAAATTTCCATCATTATGGTTAAAGATGTTGAATGAAATAATTTTGTTTCCTTTTTTTCTCTCTGTATGTTTATTATTGTTATTTCAATATGATAATATTTTCATATTTGTTATAGTCATTTTATTCTCTCTAAATCAAACATAGATTTATCTTGTTCGTGTTAGCTAAAACAAATAGACTATGATGTTGGGCCCGTGTTTAGCACGGGTACACTTATCTACTTATCTTAATAAGAAGCTTAGATGCCGGTCGAAGTATATGTTGGCATCATTTTATTACTTGTGTAACAAAAGCAGGGGTAAGTAAGAAATTTATCTATCGATTTGATGATTTTGGGCAAGGATATTAACTTTATTTTGGTATTTTTTCCTCTACGTTGATGTAACTGCCCATTTGGCTGATTTTCTCCATTAAACTTACTGATTTTAAGGAAGCAACCGTTAGGTTTAAGTTGTGTTTTGTTGTTGTATATCATTATCATGGTAGAACTTAAATATTATAGGTACCATATAACATTCTAAATTAAACTACATATTATACCAATAATTAAATATATCATTCCAATGTTTTTCATAGAATATACCAATATATATTCTATAAATATATTCTCACATACAAATATTGTGTTAATTTGTCATAACTCAAAAGTAGATGTGGTGACGCTTGCATTAACCAACCAAGACAAGTCAGCATAAATCACGATTATGTGAAAATAAGATCTCAAGATAACAAAACATGCAGAAAACTTAATTAAATTCATAATATTATCAAAGTTTGGTTATTATATGTACAAGTCAATAACGTAACATACATAAATGTAGAAACAAATGAGTGAGAAATGTAGAAACCCACCTATAAGCGGTACAAAGTCTCACGGTCCATAGAAGACAGTCATCCCCATAGAAGAAAATCATAGGAAGACATCCTAAGGTCACGAAACTTTGAGTCTCGGAAACTTTCATTAAGGTTTTACAGTCCATAGTATTGGGTCCATAGAAGAGGGTATAGACTAGGTGAAAAACATGGGAAGGTGGGTCCCTATGAGGATTATCACGAACACCTTTGAACATCGGTAGCTTGGGAGCCTCAACCTTAGCCTCCCTATCTTTGTTGAGAGACATAAGTCCTCCGACTTCAATGCCCTTTTTGACTGATTCATCTCGGCTCTCATGGCTTCAATCGTGCTTAGCATCTCTAAGAGTCAGCACTCCAAGGAAGTGACGAATTCCTTCATCTCATATTCGGCATGTTGGCGCCCTTCTAATTTCTTGTGGATGTTGTCATTCTCCTCAAGGGAAAAATCCTCGAGAGTCTTGAATTTACTATCGACCTAGTTCAAGAGCTTGCCTATGATCTCCACATCCTTGATCGTTGTGTTAAACCTTGTGATTCACTTTTACTCCGGGCGTTATGTCAATGGGATCCTCACCACGTTCATCGTCACTCGCTTTAGTGGTTGAAAATGAGTGAGATGTGAGCTCTTCACTTGGTGTAGGATCGCGTAACAATTCCTCGTTAATCTTAAGGTTCTTCCTTTACTTTTAGTGGTTCTTTCCACCATCCTCTTGACGTTACTGGTGCTAGCGGTGTTGATGTCTCTCTCATTTTCCCTTTCCTTAGTACCAATGTATGCTCTGATACCACGTTGACATACTTAGAATTCAACTAGCACTTTATGTGGCGCTCGATAACTTACTCTTTTGATTCTTTCACGATCTTGTAAGATCAACTAAGTCTTTTCAAACATAGAACGCTAAAAGAATGAAGAAAGACACAATAGAGTTTTTAAATAAGGTTTTTTGTATTGCTTTAGAAGATTGCTTTCACTTTCTTGGTTTTTTTTTATATAAATGTATGTTCCTCTATTTATAATATACACCTAGGGCAGGGGTGTGCATTATTTGGATTAAACCAAAAAAATAAAATCAAGTCAAGCTGAATTCTAATTTGGATTGATTTTTTGGTTTTAGATTTGCTTGATTGAAAAAACACTTTTTTCTTGATTTTTTGGATTGAAAAAACATTATTTTGCTTGATTTTTGGTTTTAGATTGGTTTTGATTTTTCTTATATAAACTCTCGTCACTATTTCTTTATTGTCGGTCAATGAGATATATTGGGTACACGTGATTTTATACTCATACTACACTTGTTGCACTCTTTGTGGTGCAGATCCAATTTTGAGTACGAGCACATCTCGAGGAGTAATTTGAGTCCGAATTTGGAGTGTCTAGGAGTTGTGGTGAGCTACTTGGTTGTTCCATGGCCCACACCTCCCTTATCTTTTACTTATTCTGTTATTTAGCATTCGGGCAGGATATCCTTTATATTGGATTTGTCATTTTAGTTTCAGACTTTCATCGTATTTTAGAAGCTCTTGTACATATGACACCGATTCTTGGATAGTATGTTTAGTTTTCCACAATTCGTATTTATAAAGAGCTTCATGTCGGAGATTTTCACTTAGTGTTTACCGTTTTCTCATTATTAGTGAAATTGGTAAAATATGTTCGATTGACTTACCTATTGATTGGGAACATAGGTGTCATCATGACTTGTGAATTTGAGTCGTGACAATAACGAACTTAAAAAACTACAATCATCTGAACTTTAAATAATTATACAAATTGGATCATACAAAAATTACATTATACAAAAGTTATACAATTTATATCATACAAATTTTGAATTATACAAATATGTGAAATATGCAAAACTAAAGCCACATAATTATAGCTAAAAGTTGGTCACAGATTGTAATTTAAACAAATTCTAGTTATATTAACTAATTGACTAGTATATGTTTGCTTATCTCCATAATTTTCAATTAATGATACTACCACAATATATCCATATATTATCATGATACTAAAGTTGTATAATTGAGGAACAACCACTGTTTCACCAAGTCAATCTTTCCTTAATAAGACACTTTAAAATCCTCAATGATACCATAACAAACATTTAGAAAGAATTGCATAAAGACTGAATGATACCATCTTGGGCCTAGGAAGGGGAGACACTTTGTAATAACTTTAGGGAAATTTTTCAAAATGTCAATATTTTAACATTTAAGAGAGCTCATTAGCAACACTTTCAATATTTAGTAAATATATCAAATTTTAGTTTGTTATGTATCTTATTTATGTTTTTATTATTTGTTTTTATTTAAAGAATATAATTATTTGGTAACAAAAGGGAGAAAATCAAGGGAAAGAATATTTCAAAAAAAAGGTAAGGATTACTTATCATCAATTATATTTTCAAATAAAATGTAAACTTGGTTTTTTTTAATCCAGAATTTTTACCTATTTAAAATTATATTCATTCCACAATATATTCTATTTATATTTATTATAGTTTTTTATTAGTTTGTATTCATTCTAACAATATATTCTATTTATATTTATTATAGTTTTTTATTAGTTTGTATTTCATTCCAATAGGTATGCCGAATATAGTCTATATAGTTATTTAAGAAATATATTTGTATTCACATATTTTTTTCTCTATATAGTTATTTTTTTCTTCAAAAATCTTATATATATTCATTTCAATATGTATTTTATTTGTATTTCTATTTATTCTAGTTTTTATTTAGAATTTTATATAATAATATATAAAATGTAAAAAATTAGTATGATGAAAAAGTGAATGAAATATAAAATTGAAAAGAAATAATTGAATATTTGGTGTATACATTCTTAAATAAAATGCATAACTAGTTGACATACCTTTAGAATAAATACAAATTAGAAAAAAAATTCAAATTCAAAAACAATGCAACATAATTTTTGAATGAATACAACTATTATTGCAAAAATACATACTGATTAAAATATTATCAAAATTCAATATATACTTTCAAATTTATGAATACAAAAAAAATAAAACTATGAAATACAAAAATAAATACTAATTGTGGTACACTGACATAACTATCACAAAAAAAATAATACAAAATGAATTAAATATATGAAATAAAATTTCAAATCTATGGATACAAAATACAATAAAACAATGAAGTACAAAAATACATATTGACTAAAATAACAACAAAATTCAATATACACTTCCAAATCTATGAATACAAAAAAACATTAGAACTATGAAATATACACAATCAAACTTATGTAATGTGTTACATTGACATAACAAACACACACACAAAAAAAAAAAACAGAACACAAAATACAATAAATATATGAAATACAAAAATAAATACTAACTATAACATAATAAAAATTTCATATACACTTCCAAACGCATTGTAACATGAATTTTTTTTAATCTTAAAAATTACTAAACAAATTAAACTAAACATGCAAGACACAAAACATGCAAAAAAAAACCCTCTTCTCCAACAAATTGGTTTTCTTCAACTTCATATTATGAATTTGTGTGGGATTTTTTAATCTTAAAAATTACTAAACAAATTAAACTAAACATGCAAGACACAGAACATGCCAAAAAAAACCTCTTCTCCAACAAATTGGTTTTCTTCAACTTCATGTTATGAATTTGTGTGGGATTTTGCACATCGACGGATTCAGGCATTTTTCTCCATCGTATATCCTGTTTAGATTTAGAAGCGGAACCTACATTATTGTTTAATTCTTGAGTGAAAAATATTAAATGATGGAAAATTCAAAGAACTTTGATTGTTTTGTCCAATATTAATATATTGAATCGAAAATCTGTGGAATTGATCTGGAAGAATGTTAGAGAGAGAAATTGAAAAGAAGAGTAAGAAAAGAGAGAGAAATCTGGAGATTTGATTAGGATGAAAGTAAAAGAGAGAAATTGATAAGCTTAAGAAAAGAGAGAAAAATTAAAATGACATTAATATTTATCCAATTATATAAATATAGAAAAATGTGTAGTCTATGAGAGAGAAAAAAAGGTATAAATAATGAGAGAGAAAATATTAATAATATTAGAATAATTATTTATTTTTAAAATAATGACATTTTTGACATGTTTACTAATATTATTAAAATATGGATATTATCATTAAATAAGTTTTTTTTTTACTAGTTAGCTAAATTTTTCATAACTTTATCCAAATGGATATTTAGGAGTCGTTTGATAGGTCGCATTAGAAGAAATGATCAATGTATTATTTAAGGTGTTATTTAGTACTATGTTTGGTAGAAATTTTGGCCTATGTATAACTAATTCATGGATTAGTTATGCCTCCTACATGGTTTTATAGGATGTATTACTAATACCTTTCATTTGGAGTTATTAGTAATACATTAATATAATACCATGGAATAATTCTATGTAAAGACAAAATATTCCTCAATTCATTTTAATTTTTTTTATTTTCTTGATTTCATGATTAAATTTGTACTAGTAAATTTATTTAAATAAATTAGCTTACAATTTATTTAGAGAGAGTTTTTTGTTACTAAATGTAACGACCTGTTTAGTCGTTTTGAGCAGTAGAGTATTTTCTGGTAATAACTGTCTGAGTCGACGGATCCCACGACGGACCGTCATGGGCACGACGGACCATCGAGGGGGTCTCGTTCCAAAACACTTAGAATTCTGAAATTTGGGTACTGAGATCGACTCTCTGAACTTCGTGACGACATGGCAGGACGGACCATCGTGGGCACGACTGACCGTCACAGAACCTTAGTGAAAATTGAGTCTCTGAACTTTGTGACGAAAGCAGCAGAACGGACCGTCGCAGGCACGATGGGCCATCACAGGCTGCGTAAACCCTGACTGGGTCGGATTTCTGTTAAATATTTCAAGGGGCGTTTTGGACTATTCCTGCTTATAATTATAAAGTTAGTGGTTTAACGTTAATAATTTAATTACTTGGGGGTTAAAGGAGATAACCTTGAATTAATTAGTGGGTTACGTTTGTCATCTTTTATACTTAATTATATGCTAATTAGGGTAAAAGAAAGAGGGTTGGAATAAGAAAAATAGAAAGAACAAGAGAGGGAGAAACGATCGAGAGAGAGAGGAACGAAGAGGGAAACAACGCTTTGGGGAATTTGCTTGCTTGATTACGAATCTTCAGTGGAGGTAGGTTATGGTTTATGCTATTCGTAGTAAACTCTTAATAGCGAATGATATGTATTGGGTAGTATTGTAAACCCTTCTATATGCTTAATTGTATGCTTGCATGAATGTGATTATATAATTGTGATAAAATAAGCATGATGAGGCTATTGAATCCTAAATCTTGAAAAACCCTGATCTACTTTGTTAACAATGATGCCTTGGTATACAAGAAGGCTTAATGAACGAAAGTAGTGATATTAGGGGATCGGGTGTCACGTTTCGGCACCAGGATAGTAATAGAGGATCGAGTGTCACGTTCCGGCACCAGGATAGAATGATGAGGATCGGAGTGTCACGTTCCGGCACTAGAATAGAATGATGAGGATCTGAGTGTCACGTTTCGGCACCAGGATAGAATGATGAGGATCGGAGTGTCACGTTCCGGCACTAGGATAGAATATGGATCGGGTGTCAGACACCAGGATAGTATATGAGGATCGGAGTGTCACGTTCCGACACCAGGATAGTATATGAGGATCGGAGTGTCACGTTCCGACACCAGGATAGTATATGAGGATCGGAGTGTCAGTTCCGACACCAGGATAGTATATGGAGTGGAGTGTCACGTACCGACACGAGAGGAATAAAGGTAATGAATCTTGAAATGTGCTAATATACTTAATTTAAAGAACTAATTCCCAAATGAGTATGATGGGGAGGCGTGAGTCGTCATTGATGTGCTTGGTGTTGTGACCAAGGGTTATGGTAATTGTAAATGCCGCATGCTAAGAATATTAGTTGATTTTATGATATTATCTGATATATAGTGTTTTCTATTTTGAGTTGGCCGATGATACCTACTCAGTACTTGTATTTTGTACTGACCCCTACTTGTATGTTTCTTTCTTTGTTATTTGTGGAGTGCAGCAAACGTAACGTCGTCTTCAACTCAACCGCAACTCTAGTCAGTCTTCATTATACCGGATCTCAGGGTGAGCTAATGCTTCTAGCTTGGACTGGGTCTTCTTCTTCGTGTCTTGATGCCTTGAAGTTCCGGCATGAACTAGCTTTTTTTTATTTATTTTAGCTTCTTAGATACTCTTAGATTTAGTAATTTGAGGATAGATGTTCTTGTGATGATGACTTCAAGATTTTGGGGATAATGATTTATAAATTTTAGAAGTTATTTGATTGATTTCGTTAATGAGTTTTAAGTCTTCCGCATTGTATTTTTTTCATTATGCTTGAAATGGTGGGGTTTAGACTGGTTGGTTCGCTCACATAGTAGGATTGGGTGCCACTCGCGGCTCGATTTGGGTCGTGACACTAAAGAAATTCAACACAAAGTGTGTGTGCTTTGTTACTAAATAAATTCAATACAAAGTATGTGCGTTTGTGCGTGCATGCGTGTGTGTGTGAAATTTTTTGAAAAAAAAGTTACTAATGGATAGATGAACATTGAAGATATAAAATAGATAATAATTTATACATTCAATATATGAACATACATTACATCAATACAAATAAAGAGTCTTGAAATGAATTGAAATTATAGATTTAATTGAAAATTCTTTTAAAATGAGTTAAGACTTCAATGATGAACAAAGGGAAAGACAAATTTCTAGTTTTGGAAAGGATTTGTGTATGATTTGGACCTTGTTCTTTTCCCTATATGCCTGATTAATGAGTTAGTTTATGATGTTTTTCAAACTTATGACATTTTAAGTTTTACAACTCATAAGATTTGTATTCCAAACTCCTCTTGGAAAAATAAAGCACAACACAGTTCCAAAAAGTCCATCAAGCAAATGCTTGTACCCTGCAAAAGGATAATTGAACAATACAATATTTTTTTAGAGAAATAAATTTTGTGAAAAGAACTCCTTGTGATGGTATAAGAGGTAACTTAGATGAGAAACTCTTTTCACGGGCATCTTTAACCTTGTCCTCTATTTTATTTTTCTAATATAGAGTTTTCTATTTTTTCAGACAATCAACTATAATATAATTTTGTATTTTACTGTCTAAAAGAGAATATTGTTCGCTTTTCTCAATATTATATTATTATTTCTATTTCTATTTTTATTTTATTTCTTATTTCATAATTTAAATCATCTTTTTTTTTTGCAAATAATTACTATAATTTAATCTTGGTGTAATATAAATTTTATTTTTTTTTCAATTTTTTTGTTAAATATAAAAATATATTTTATTTCTAAATTTCTAAATAAATTAAAATACAACAAATATTATGTATAATACATACTAACTATCAATTCAAAAAAGTGAAATCATCAATGAAATACAATTACATAATAAATAATGCATTATTATAAAATTTAATTTTAAATTTTACATAAATACTCGACTTTCAAGACTGTCATGTTGCTCCGATATTGCTCTATTAATGCATTTATAGTGTTCAAAATGAGTAACTTTTTTGTACAAATTTGTGTAGCTAAAAATTGTTTAAATTAACAATTTCATCTTGTATTCAATTATTCATGTACTAATTACTTCGACCTATTCCATTTGAACTATTAAAAAAAGTATTATCATGCTCATTAAAGAATGTAGTTTAATAATTTATCACTATAACATAAAAGTAAATTGTTAGTATTATCATGTAGATTATATGTATTCTTTATAGTGAAAAACAATAATAATTTAAAATTATATACTTAAAATGACAACTTTTTATTTTTTTAAAAATTGATTTGAAAAATTGTTAATTCGGGATGAAAATAGTATACTTATCAATAATATATTTTTTTAGATGTTACATTACTTAGAAAATAATTCAAAAATTAAAGACTTAATTAATAGTCTCATATAATATTAATAATACAAATTTTATTTGAAATTGCATATTTAAAGTGACGATTTTTTTTTAAAAAAGAACATTATTAACTCAGAAAAAAAAAAGTAACTTGTCAATATTATATTTTTAGATGTTATATTATATTAGAAAATTAATTACAAATAATAATGACTTAATGAATGATACAATAGAAATAATAATAAAATAATCAAAAAGTGAAATAGAGAGGTGAATTTGGAGAACTACTATTCACCTCTCTACAATGGATGATAGAGAGAATAATATAGAGGGTGGTTTGAGAGATCATTCTCCGTTCTATTTTACTCTTTAATATAGAGAACAGAGAGTAAAATCGAGGTAGGTTGGAGATGGTCTTAGGGCATCTCCAACCCTTCACTATATTATACTTTCCAAATATAAATTTTTCTATTTTTTCAGACAACCAATTGCAACACAATTCTGTATTTCTCTCTAAAAAAGATTTTTTTTCTCTCTCATCAATATTATATTATTATTTCCGTTTCATTCTTATTTTCTTATTTCATGTTATAAATCATTTATTTCTTTTTCCCAATAATTACTTTATATAATCCTCATGTGATACAAACATTTAATTTTTTTAATTTTTTATTTAATTATTATATTTTATTCAAAAAATTTAAATACGTTAAATTGCACGAGAATATTATATAATATATAAATTAATGAACACATTCAAATAAATTGAAATACGATTACATAAACATTACATTGTAGACACGTAATTTTGACAAAATTTAAGTTCTATACCCTTTATAGAACTTAAATATTTTTTATTAATATTTTGACTTTTATCTTATTTTTTTAAGTTTATTTTTAAAAGACTTTAAAACAACAAAAATAGAATCACACTTTAAGGTACAGTTTTATTTATTCATTCAAAGTTTAATAAATATATTAGTGCTTTTTAATTGTTATTTTTAATTAGCTATTTAACCTTTTTATTTATTTATATTAATTAATTAATTTTTAACCATTATACTTTCTATTTATGTATACATACTCACTACCCCATTTCCTATCCATTACCCCCACTAAATAAACCACCCCAATAGTCCACTTACCCTCACAACCCAAAACACACATGTGCACTACATATACAACACACACACGAGATAGAGGGAGGAGGATCAACAAAAAAGGAAAGAAGAAAAAATTCAGCAAAACATACCCAAAAAAAAAAAGGGAGACAGACGTACAAATAAAAAATCAGCAACACAAAGGAAGCAAAAAGAAAACTCAGCAACCCAAAATATCAAAACATACAAATACGCGAGTACAACACTATACCATCACAAACCACTTATGAAAATTTGGTGGGTGTTCTAATCGAGATTCAGTCAAGATTTTGCCGTAATCAACTTTTCTTTATCTCTTTAATTTACTCATGAAATTTGATGTAATCCTATGATAAGTTTTTTAATATTTTGTTACATCCATAATTTAATTAAAATGAGTATTGGGTTAAAGAGTCATATCTCTTATTAATAAATGAATGTAACTTTATTGATGATTGTTTTTTATTTATTTATTTTTATTCGTTAGTTGTGACCTCTTAAAAATGAAAAGGTCATAGCATCGTTCTTCCCTTCATTTACATAATAATGATAAAGTAGAAATTGTTAGGCTAAAACAAATAAGTATAAAATATTGTTGTTTTTATCAATAAAAAATGAGATTTATTTTTTTACGATTTGATATTGTTTTGTTATATTAAACGTGTATGCTTAGTTTTGCCTTACTTTAAGATAAAAATAAAAATAACATATGTGTAGGCTTTATTTTAACATTAATTTTAAGAGTAAATAAAAATAAAAGAATACAAAATAATCAAAAATTTTACATTAAATCCTAGAAGTTTAGATTTATTTGATTTGATTTGATTTTGTTTAATATTTTTTTTATAATATTAGATGGATTTTAGGCATGCTAAAAATATTGGTTTCAAATAAGAATGTGGTTACACATCTTTTTTGTGAAACACTTAAAAGAAATTCAAGGATATGGTGACACAATTTGACAAAATTTTTCTAAGAAATATTTTATTTAATTAAAATCAAGATGTGTAAATTGAAATTATTAGGTATGATTGTCATGACAGGAGTCTAGACACTAGACGAGACCGGTGTCGTTGACCTCTCATAGGTCGCAGACAAGCCTACTTACGTCATTCTTACTTCGTCTAGGTTAATTTTAGCGAAAAATTTAAAAAAATTTATTTCTCAACATACATACTAATCATTCTATTATATTCATAATTGTTTACCTTCATAATCTAACATTAAGATCATCAAATGAAAGAAATAGTTTAATATAGCATTAAATGTATACTTGCCAAAATGGCACCAATACAATCTCTGGAAAAAACGGAAAGAAACGCTAGTGGAACATACTCCACTATTTCAATCCTATAACTAAGATAGAACATAATGGGCAAGCATCCTTGAAAGCATGAGGGCCTACCAAGTCCGGATGAATGCTCCACGTCCGGATAGTTTCAACGTCAACCAGTAGCTCTAGCGTTCACCTGTTCCTGCACCTTAAATTCTAGAGTTGTATAGGGTTTGGTACACCCTTGTAATAAGTATGGGTATATGCAAGCACACACCAAGGACATGCATGAGTAAGAATAGCTCTTGCCTAACAACATGATTATGGAAAGTCAAGTCAGTGGACTTGCCAAATTAGGATTAGAAAAGTTAGTGAGCTTTTCAAATTGGGTAGGAATGTTAGTGAGCTTTCCACATTTGGATTAGGAAAGTGAGTGAACTTTTCAAATTTGGATTAGAAAATTCATGCCATGAGAGTAACATTCATCATCATACTTATCATATTGCACACAACACATAACATCTTGCACATAGCACATAACATATTGCATATAGCACATAACATTTTTCATATCATTCGTTCATATGCCATGAGACCTGACATCAAGACTTCTAAAAAAGGAGGTTCCAATATATGGGACCTCAACTAGGGAGCCTTCTTTAGCAAATACAGAGTCTGCTTTATTCATTCATACGTACTTCATTTCATTTCATTCATAAGCTAGTGTAAACACCAGCTATACCTAGGATGTAGTTTAAGACTTTCATCGTGTTCGCTATGCAATGATTAAGAATGACCTAGTATCATTACTTAAGTCTATCTCACCTCTTGATTATCCTATCCTAACACCTTTGGTATCGTTCATTTCAATATGTGCATCATTTGAGGCTGGCCTCATTCATTCATGGGGAACTTTAACTTTAACCAACATAGATCATGTGAGCATCATGAAATCCAGTGTCTCCCCCACACCAAAAAAAGGTGGAATCACTGTCCAAAGTAACCCAAAATATGCTAGCGTACATGGGAATCGAACCCCGCCAGATCCCTATATTGGCAGTATAGGTTCAAAGACTAGGAGATATAAGGAGACTCATTTATGGCATGCCGGACAGTCTCATCTTATTAGAGTTATGTGAACCTCCGCCCTTCTCAAAAGAAGGCATCACAGATCATAGCTAGTCTATCGGTGCTCAGTATAAAGTTCCATTACATTCAACTCATACGTCATGGAAGTTGGCTTCTAGTATGAGGACATCATAGCTCAATAGATGATTTCTCATTTCGTCATTAGTATTAAGTGTGTTAATCTCCATACTTTCATTAGAGTGTTCATAAAGATTGGTCTCTTCATTAGCCTCATATCATGTTGTCACCATATTCATTAACATTAACACATTTGATCTTTATAATTACTCACCCCTTTTTACGTGAATGTTCATTTTATCATATGCCAATGCACTTGGTTATTTAGTGTGTTTCACACTCTTACTTAATCCTTCTAGGGTATCATCATTTCATTGTTCATTTCATCATGTGCCAACGCACTTGGCCATTTAGTGTGTTTTACATTCTTACTTAACCCTTCTAGGGTTACATCATTTCATTACATACATCTTAGGTCACTTATTTTTAAATGTATGCTAGACTTATGGGTCTATACAAACAAGTCATGAGGCTTCATTCATCGTTCGTTTAAGTGATTCATATCTTCCTAAGATTATGTGGTACAAGACTTATGCATCTTGTATGTATGCCAAGATCTCGATTTTGATCTAAGTAGGTAGCATTATTCTTGAATATTTAATTCACGTATGGCTTATGTATCAATACGAAATTTGGGCAAGTGAACCAAATTATGAATCTCTTAGACAACACTTACATTTTTTTATTTATTGTATTTTGGTCCACATGGCTTGGGGATCCAAGATCGAGCCTCAACACCATCATTCTAAATTTTCCTTAGTTTTTCTCTTCATTTTTTGCTCAATTGGATTGAGCGGATGTGGGGTCGAACCCCCACAACCTCATTTTCTTTTAATTTCTTTTCTTTAAACTCTCTCTCCCTTAGCCGAGGGGTTGTGGGTTCGAACCCCAACAACCTCTCTTTAATTTCTTTTAAATTTTCCCCCTTGAATCTGCCTAGGAGGTCATGAATTTGATTCTCACGCCTTCCATTTCTTTTTATTTTATTTTTCTTTGACTCTCATTCGCTGCCTAGAGGTCATGGGTTCGATTTTCACGCCTCACATTTCTTTGTATAAATTTTTTTGTACTTTACTTTTCAGCCACCACACCCGAGATCGAATCCCCTTGACCCCATTTTCCTTTTGCGATTTTAAGGCATTATACGGGTGAGGTCGTGGGTTCGAGTCCTGGTGACCTCACCTCATTTTTCACTCAATTAATTTTCCAGATTTGTTCATCTACATTTAGCCTAAACTAAACATGCAAGTTTCTGGAAATTTGGTCACACTTCAGCTCACTTTCATCAATATTTTCACTTGAATTCATAGGGTAATTCGTAGACCATTTAACACGTTTTGGGGTGCATTTTTCATAGATTCGTTTAGCCAAGAGATTGTTACTTAAATCAATCACATTCCATCTTGTATGAACATCACGATTTACATAGGTTTATGCACGTAAAATGGCAATCATAACGTTACAAATTTTGGAGCCTCAAGCCGAGACCCTAGTCATAGTTACATTCATGCACACACATGCACATAGTTGCGAAAATACATAGGTTGTCATTCATACGATTTCAAATACACAAACATAAACATATTCATCACGAAAAGACAACGCACACCTAAATGTACCAGCAATCATACCCAACTTAGAATCATTGGGAGCTAGAGACAGGGACATGCAACGGGGAACAACCCTATTTTTCGAACTAAATAATCTGAACCTTAAGAGGTCTCTTGGGAAAGGACCAAGAGACAAGATAATACATAACTTTTTGACGTTAAACCCTAGACTTGCTTCTGAAAAACTTCACACAAGATCACATTCAAGTCTCCTTAATGTCAACACCTCTCGACGGACAACCTCTCTTTGCCTAGCGTGTGATAAACGTTTATTTTCTTGTTATTTCGTGTAAGTTCTTCAAGTGTGAAGAACTTAGTTTATTTTTTTGTTCTTGAAAGTTACTTTGGCAGAGAGAAATTATAAATGAGAGTGATGGAGACGTGAGAGATAGAGATGAGCGTCGGAGTGAAGATTTTTCTTAGGCTTAGGAGTCTAGTTTAGGACTTAGTCAAATAAGGTTTTATTTAATTATTAAAAATTTAATTTCATTTTATTTTAAATCATCTAATAAATAATAAATATAAATTAGTTTCATTAGTTTAACAACTTAAATTTAAAATAAATTTAATTCATTGCTTCCACCTAGGTTCGAACCCGGGTGAAGTAAGACTTCACTTTAAGGGCCAATTTTCAGCCCTCTCTCTCCAAAATACCCCTCCACCTTATTAATTAAATAATTAATTATAAATGTAGGGTAACTATGATACTACCCGTACACTGAAAAAAAGACCATTTTATTCCTAGACCCTCTAAACCTAAGATTTTCCCTTTTTAAGTTCAGTAAAGACTCATTCGAGTAAATCTGTATATTCAAGAGCCCTACATGGCTGGACCCAACCTTTTCTAGCTCAACTAAATCCCCAAGTTAGTTGTCTTGGCCGTAGCAAGGGTTCAGAGGTCTGGTTCTACGCGCATCAATTCATGTGAATGTGGTCTAATCGTAGACATTCTAGACACATTAAGCATTATTTATCTTTTACATTTTTGAGGTTGTTACATAATGAAGCCGAGAAGGGAAGACAATTATGTGTCCAAATCTCAAGATCGAGAGTGCAGTTATGCATCTGATTTGAGACCAAATAAATTTCAACTCGAGAGATGTCTAATACCTTCTCCTCGGTTAACAAAATCCTTCCCCAAATTTCTAGTGTGAAGACCATCATACAGAGTCATTTCCTTTTGATTGGGGATTAAACAAAAATGTGACTTGTAACACCATAACTCAATTCTAAATAGCAACTTTAAAAAAATTAAAATAATCTCTTAATTAATAACATCACTTAAATTGGAAAAACCCTAATGTCGCGCGCGAAAAAGGGATGTGTCATCTCTGGCGACTCTGCCGGGAGTAACCTGAATTTGAACTTTGTATATTGACTTTTACTTGATTTTATCATTTTATTTTTGTGGACATATTTTGTTTGATGGCCTAATGTACTACCCGCCGCTCATTTTTTGCTTTATATTTATATTGTTGGACTTCATTAAAATAAAATAAAAAATAAAAAAAATTACTAATACCTTATGAGTCTCTGACTACACTTGCACACATTCACAGTGAAAGATAAAGTTGGAGTGTCTTGACACCCAGTGAAAGATATTTAGTCGCATGTGTTAAGCGGGGTTGAACAAGTCATTAAATCGAATTAGCGCTGCTACCGATAAGTTGCTCCTCTTTGGCTCGAGTTTTTCACTCGGGTAAGCCAGTCTTGATACCTATCTCCTTCATGTTTGAACCTACTAAAATTAGAATATGGACATGGTAATACTTAAAAAGACTCCGAATATTTGCATTATATGCATGTAACTTAGTGAGCCTCGAAATAAGAGTTGAGTACATCGAGAAGTATCATTCTCTTAATTGACTACTTAAATAATTTTATGTACTACATGAAAATGCATTTACTTAGAAACTTTCTATAAGTTAACTCATTTTGGTATGATTAGTGTAATAAAAAATGTTATCTTGCAATTCCCATAAAAAAAACATAGAATAATTTCTTCTTTTAGGAGTTATTATATTATTTTCAAAAAAATGAAATGAAAGATTTCTCACTAAGCAAAATTAAAAAAAAATATTTAAATTCTTTTTATCTAATTAATTAGAAAATTAGAAAACTTAATAATGCTTTGAGAAATATTGCATTTGTCAAGTGAAGTATTAATAACTAATAGAAAAATTTTAACCTTCCAATTTAAAAGAACACCTGATTCTCAACTTGATGGAATACGTAGGTAACCCTCCTTGGGTTCGGTGATCTTTAAAAAGATACTTAAAAAAGTATTTCTTATTAAAAATAATGTTGTATTTACAATATTCCTGAACTACACATACTTGATTCTTACTTTGACAAGAAACATAGGCAGCCTTATTTTGAGCTTTGGTCCAGCCTAAAACAAATTTAAATAAGTCATCACAAAAATTGGAGCAAAACGTAAAAAAGTGATTTTTTTAGAAAAATATTGACTTGGTTGGAACCAACATTCTTAGAAGTGTGCATAAGAAAAATAATAAAGTGTTAAATTACTTGACAAGACGGATAACTTTGTTTTGGCCTTTAAACTTCTTTTGATATCTCTTGATATATTCATGTTATACTTGAGAAATTGTTTTGTTTAAAGTTAAGGTTAAAACAAATTCAACCTCATTGTTTCCTGTGCATTGTGTGGTGAGCTTTAGATATAAAATTTAATAGAATGACTTTTGATCTAGAACTTGGCTTAAATGTTGGTTAAAGTGAAATTGTGAGCAACATTTAACTTGGGAAATGATTATAGTCTTTCTTTGATCTGATTGTATCTTTCAAGCCTACCAAATGACATGTTATCCATAAGACTCCTATTTTGAGCCTGAAATATTTTTATTTGAATAACGACAACTTCAAATATATCATATTAGTGCATACATGCACTATTTTATGGATATTACTAAGACTGGTCAACGGATCGGAACCGGTTCACCGGATCGGAACGAACCGGAACAGAACCTGTTGGCCGGTATGTTGACCGATACCGGGATGAATCGGAATGGAATTATCGGGATGAATAATCGGTTCCGTCCCGTTCCACTATATACCGGGATTGAACCGGAACGAACCGAAACGGACTGGGATGGTACGGGACGGGATAAACGGGATGATTTTTTTTGGGATTACGAAAATATTTTTTTTTTATTTTCTAAGTATAAATTAATAGTTTTTAAATTTATACTATAACTTTTTGTCGCACCACATTTTCGCAGAAAACGGGTTTTGTGCATGACCTAACAACTCTTTTGGGATTTCGAGTTTGGAGTCACGACCTAACGAATTAAGGCGCGTTAGGGCACCTATCTAACCTAACTCAGTCTAACTAAGGTCAGCGAGCCAAAGATTAGGGTAAGGGTTCAAATTACCTCGAGGGGAAGGTGTTAGGCATCCCTCGAGGTCCACAAGTGTGGGTCTCTGCCGTATCTCATGCAATCTATGTGGGGGTTACAATTAGCAATAAAAGTCACTTCATTTATTAATTTATTTAATCTTGCTAAGTGATAACAGAAAAAACAATTAATATTATTTTATTATTTAATTTGAGCATGCAAGGCAGGTGATAGCAATAAATAAACAATCAAGTTTTATTTTTATTTTAAGTATATGAGACTAAGTTATAAACAAAAATTGTGTAAAATTTTAAAAATTGAGCAAGTTTTGAATATGAATTTTTTTATTTTAAAAAAATGTTTGTTTCTTTATAGAGATGATGTCACGATATTGTTGATCGCGCTCCTCCACCGTAGAAACAATTTTGATTTGAGGTCGGTCTAAAAATAGTGTATGTTTTTGAAAATGATTTAAAAGATTTAGTTTACATGTAGGCACATAAATATTTACACATAAATACGCATAATTCTTTTTGAAGTTCATGGGTAGGTGGTACTTCCGGGGACGCGTCGGTTTAATTTAAAAATTGGAACTAGAACTCGTAGTTCCTTTGTCTTTTCCACTAACGATAGGTTAGGAGATAGTGCTTATAATTTATTTCAAAAATAAACAATGTCATAATCAGTCCAAAATTTTAAAGGAAGATTGAATAATGACTTTTAAGAAAATTATGTTGCAAAACTTTGTAAGTAAGAAAAAAAAAACTAGTAAAACAATAAAGTGGTAAATTTATTAAAAGAAAAGGTTTTACTATGAAATATATTTAAAAGCCAAGTAATTTGTTAAATGCATGAAATGATTTTAATTTAGTATCATTAAGAAAAAAAGCATATAGCATCATGAATGCGAAAGACAAATAGGATTACTAATTAACTAATTTTAGGGGGGGGGGTTCAAATATGCACAAACAAATTTTACTTTTTATAGATATGTTAAAAAGTTATTTACGAGCCTATAGACATGATCTCTAGGTGTTCAAAAAAATGGAGAAACACATATATGCCTGATTTTTGTAAATCTAAATGATATGAACAGTTTAATATCAACCTACTAAATTATTATGATTTGATTTTAAAATTCAAAAATTAATGGAATCTAGTTATTATTTTTTAAAGATTTATTAACAAAAGCATCAAACAGATTGAAAATTGGTTAGATTATAACACCTACAAACAAATTCTAGGTGGTTAAAGACAAACCTAGGCATGATTTCTAAAAAATATAATGAACAAGTAGCATGTAAATCCCCCTCCCCTAGACGATCCCCCAAATAAATTTATATATATGATCTTTAGAGTTACAGATGTTACAATATTCGAATAAATAAAATAAGAAAATATATATATATATATATATATATATATATATATATATATATATATATATATATATATATATATATAGATTCAAATAAACAAGTAAATCTTTCTTCAATTAATCATCAACTTGAATTTCAAGTTTGAAACCTGTCAAAGCAATCAAATAACTACACAAGTAATCACACTTATTAGTCAAGGTGAGACAATATGCAATTGTTTAATGACGAATCCTACATATAGAAAAAAAACAATAGCTTACACAAATGTGTGAATGTAGAGATAGTGTAAATGTTAAGAATACTAACCAGTTAAGCAAAACAAATTGATTCAACCTTTACTCGAACAAAGTAGCAAAAATAGCGAAGAAGCACACTTGAATAATTACCGGAATCTTAATGTATTGTTAGAGTAGCAAGAGAGCAATGAGAGAAGGAAGAGTGATGAGAGAACTTGTGGTTGAGAGTGAATAGGTGTATGAGTTCATTCAATAATGAAGGGAGGGGGTCTTATTTATATAGCAAAGAGGGGGAAACAAATAAGGAAAAGAGATATTTAAAGGAATCAATTAAATATATGTTTTCCTTATTTTAAAGGAGGTTCAAATAAGCCAAAAATAAATATATATCACTTCCAAATATAAGCAAGAATAAATTAGGAAGAGAAATATTATTATTATTTATTTATTTTATTTTTTAAGGAGAGACAAATCAAATTTTTTTTATGTATTTAATATTTCATTACTAAAAAAAGATGAGTAAGAGTAAAGTAAGGAAGATAATATTCTTTTACCTTAAACAAATAAGAGCTAAAACATAATTATTTTACAATTATTTTTTCAAATATAAAAACAAGTAAGAAATATGTCAAACTTAAGATAAGCAATTTCAATTTACCATAATACATCATGTAAAATGAACTAGGAAAGAATATTATAGACATTGAATTAATTCAATCATATAAACTAGACATAAATATTAAAGGGTAGAAGAAATTACATTTAGACTTGCTCATATATTAAATAATATAAAATCTTATCTATATTTAATAATAGGAAACGATTAATTGTCACGACCCAAACCGGGTTGCGACTGGCACCCACACTTACCCTCCTATGTGAGCGAACCAACCAATCTAACCTTAACATTTCAATGTAATAACAACAGAAAGTAATGCGGAAGACTTAACTCATTAATAAAAACCAATTCAATAACTATCAATATTCAACATCTATTATTCCCAAAACCTGGAAGTCATCACCACAAGAACATCTACAATCAAATGACTAAACTAAGAGTATTCTAAAAGCTAAAAATACATAAGAAGCTAGTCCGTGCCGGAGGTTCAAGGCATCAAGACATGAAGGAGGAGATCCAGTCCAAGCTAGAAGCGTTAGCTCACCCTGAAGATCCGGTGTGACGAAGACTGGCTTGAATTACTGTTGAGTCGAAGATGACGGCACGTTTGCTGCATTCCACAATTAAACAAGAAGAAAACAATAAAAGTAGGGGTCAGTACAAAGCACGGGTACTGAGTAGATATCATCGGCCAACTCAAAATAGAAAACAGTATATATCAAGTAATATCATAAAATCAACTATGATACTCAACATGTAGCAACAACAAGCACTATATCATTAACAATTACCGTCAAGTTCACACATGAGGACTCAAGCCCCAATACCATACTCATTTGGGAATCATGTTCGTTAGATTGAGTATATTAACATCTTTCAAGATTCATTATCTTTATTTCTCTTGTGTCGGTACGTGACACTCCGCTCCCTCATATTCATTATTCCTCTTGTGTCGGTACGTGACACTCCGATCCCTCATATTCATTATTCCTCTTGTGTCGGTACGTGACACTCCGATCCCCTAAATCTACGTGTCGGTTCGTGACACCCGATCCCCTAATTCTACGTGTCGGTTCGTGACACCCGATCCCCTAATTCTACGTGTCGGTCCGTGACACCCGATCCCCTAATTCTACGTGTCGGTTCGTGACACCCGATCCCCTAATTCTACGTGTCGGTTCATGACACCCGATCCCCTAATTCTACGTGTCGGTTCGTGACACCCGATCCCCTACATGTGTCGGTACGTGACACTCCGATCCACTAATATCATTCTGTAAATCATCAAGCCTTCTCTATACCAAGGCATCCTCAATCCCATTACTTTAATTCATCAAGCCTTCTTCTATACCAAGGCATCATCAATCCCATTACTTTAATTCATCAAGCCTTCTTCTATACCAAGGCATCATCAATCCCATTACTTTAATTCATCAAGCCTTCTTCTATACCAAGGCATCATCATTAATAATGTATATTAAAGTTTCTTTTCAAGATTTGGGATTCAATATTTTCATCATGCTTATCTTATCACAATCACATAATCATATTCATGCAAACATACAATTAAGCATATAGTAGGGTTTACAATACTACCAATACATATCATTCTCTATTAAGAGTTTACTATGAAAGCATGAAATAACCATAACCTACCTCCACCGAAGAATTGAAATCAAGCAAGTTAATCCTCAAAGCTTGGTGTTTTTCCTCTTCTTCTCGATCGTTTCTCTCTCTCCCTTCTTGTTCTTTTTATTTTCTTATTCAAACCTCTTTCTTTTACCCTAATTAATATATAATTAAGAAAAAAAGATGGCGATAATACCCCACTAATTAACTTAGGGTTACCTATTTTAACCCCCAAGAATTTGACTTATTAATATAAACCCACGAAATCTATAATTAAGGAAAGAATAGTCCAAAAACGTCCCTTAAAACTGCACCAGAAATCCGACTCTGCCTGGGATTTGCGCAACCTGTGACGGGCCGTCGTGCCTACGACGGTCCGTCCTGCAGGTCGTCGCAAGGTTCAGAGACCCAATATTTCCACCAAGGGTCTGTGACGGTCCGTCACACCTGTGACGGTCCGTCCTGTCATTCCGTCACGAAGTTCAGAGAGTCGTTCCCTGTACCAAATTCTCAAGAGTTGAAGTGTTTTGAAATGGTGGATCACGACGGGCCGTCGTGCCTGCGACGGTCCGTCCTGCGTGTCCGTCACAGAGTTCAGAGAGTCGATTTCAGCACCCAAATTTTAGAATTTCTAAGTGTTTTGGGACGAGACACCCTCGACGGTCCGTCGTGCCCATGACGTTCCGTCGTGGGGTCCATCGCTTCTGCCAGTTATTCCAGAATTGAAGTCTGTTGCTCAAAACGACTAAACGGGTCGTTACATTAATATGTCAAAATTACCATAGGATGAAAAATAAATTAATCAAATTAAACCAAAATCAAACAAAATCATCAATGACTCCAATTATTTGTGTGAGCATGGATATTGCAAAGATTCATAGATTTAAGCATGATCAATAACTTATTTAATCCATTAATTAAAATAGATGCAAACAGATTGAATTTTTATCAAGATTTATTAACCAATTTTAAGAATCATGGGGAGGAGGGAGTAAACATATTGCGGACAGATTATGAAAACCAAATATTGATTCAAAAACTAAAAATTTCAAATCAGTAGAAAAACCTCAAAGGATACTAGGAACTAAAGCATCTAACACAAGAGCGTATTTATATGGATCAAAGAAATAAAAAAATTCACAGATCATTAACAATATAATTTGTTCAAGATAGTGATTTCGTATAATTTTTAACATGCGACAAGCAAAGCATTGAAAAATCAGCCACACCAAAAATTAAGTTAAAAATAAAAGCGATTTTAATCAAAAGAGAACAGACCTGGACGGATTTGTAAAAAATCCGTCTTTAATCGTTTTCAAATTCATCGAGCTCGTTATCTCGCTGTTCGGAACTGCTGGTGGGAGTTGTTGTCGGCTGCTGCTGCGTGGAGTTGCTGGAGCCGCTGGTTGCCTCGCCTGGCTGCTGCTGCGTAGAGTTGCTGGAGCCGCTGGTGTTCATGCCAGTCGTTGCTCGTCTAGTGGCTGTCGCCAGCTGCTGTTGCTGTTTCTCGCGGGCTGGCAGTCCTCGCTGGAGCTGCCACTGGTCGCCTGTCTTTGTCGGAGATGAGAAGAGGAGAGAAGGAGAGAGGGAAGAGAGGAAGAGCGACGGGAAGCTGCTGCTTCCGGCGGCTGTTGGTTGGTCGGAGAAGGGGGAGAGGGAAGAGAGGAAGAGCGACGGGAAGTTGCTGCTTCCGGCGGCTGCTGGTTGGTCGGAGAAGAGGGGGAAGAAGATGAGGAGGTGGAGAGGGGGAGAAGGGAGGAAGCAGAGGAGAGGGGTGACGACAGAGGGGCGTCTCCACCTCTGGCTGATGGCCTCGCCGGCCGGAAAAAAAGAGAAGAGGGAGGGACGGCGCTGGAGAGAGAGGGAGAGAGTGGCGGCTGCCAAGGAGAGGGAAGGGAGAAGAGAGTGGAAAAACTAGGGATTTGGTTCTTTTTTGGTGTTGAGAAAATAAGAGATTTAATTACAACCGTTGATCTAATTTGAAATGAAGGGCTAGGATTCGATTAATACAATAGATGGATGAGATTAAGAGATGAGAAATTAAAATCAAATTGGTTGGAGGATTGGAATGGCTAAAATTACAATTAAATTGCTAGAATTGAAATAAAAGAGTGGCTACGATTAGAATAAAATTTGAAGTGGAGTGGCTAGAATTGAAAGAAATTGTGATAGAATAAAAGAAAGTGTAGGAATTACTATTTAATTAAAATACTAAATATATTAAAATATTTTTTATATAATTTAAAATCATTTGAATTTTAAAACATTTGGAATTCATTAATAATTTTAAAATATTTTAATAATATTTACGATAATTTTATAAAGTAAAACGTACTAAAATATACAATTTTCAAGCAAAGTCGATTAAAAATTCTAAAATTTAAAATACGTATTTAATCGAATAGTTTTCCTAAAAATGGTCAAAGGTCGGTCAAAATTGGGCGTCAACACTTTTTACTTAAGTTTATTTTAAAGATATTTTATTAATTTTTTTTGTTGTAAAATTTGCAAGTAAAGTCTAATAAATTTTTCAAAATTTAAATCTTTTGAAGTTTATACTTTATAAGTTATTACTTATATTCATTAATATTTATTTTATAAGTTATATTTATAACTTGTGTCTTGTAAATATTAAATAAATAAAATTTGTAATTTTAAAAAAATTAAATCGAAATAAGGATAAAACAATTACAAAAAATAAAAAATATCAATTTAATTTATTTAAATTTGTAACAAATTAAAATTTCAATTTAGAACTATTAATAGAGTACATAGTTTACGCAGACATCTTCTAGGAAGGGTTCTGTTTCAACTAAGTCTCGAATGTAATACTAATAGTTGTATAGTCCCGTAATTCCTCTTTCTAACTCAGCTATGGATTGATTGTAATCAACTTCTGGTCTAGGAAAATCTCGTTGACAATCTTGATAAAAGGAATTCCATCTAGTTTTTACATGCTTCGGAACTTTTCTAAATGGAAGTTTATATGCATTACAATGTTCTTTAAATTGATTAATTCTACTACTACTATTCATATGAAAAAATGTATAAACAAGCATTATCAATTTTATCACAACTATTTTCAAATAATTTCACATCGTCACTAACAAACAAATTTAATATATGCACGGCACATCTAACATTAAAAGCACATTTACTAATAGGACAAAGTCTAGGTTCTAGCATATTAATAGCATTTAAATTAGCAGAAGAATTATCTAAAGTAATACTAACGACTTTATCACAAAGACCGAAAAAATCTAAAATTTCCAACACAGTAGTAGCAATATAAATTCCGGGATAAAGCTGCAGGACAGCAGCGGCGGGCAGCTGAGCAGGACACAAGGCAACTTTTAATAAAGTTGTCTCCTGCCAAGTGTCAGGAAAGGGGAGGGTGTGGTGGGTAATTAATTTTAATATATATAAATTATATAAAATATAAAATATAATTTATAGAAAATATAAATATAAATTATATAAAATATAAAATATAATTTATAGAAAATATAAATATAAATTATATAAAATATAAAAAAATTAATATATATTAAATAAACCGGATCAGAATTGGACTGGATAGGACAGGAACCAGGATGAACTGGTGCCGGTACGAAATCACGGTTCCGTTCCGTTCCGTGTAAGGGTTTAGACTATCCTATCCCGTCCCGTAGGCAATCGAATTGGAACGGTACCGGTACGTCCCGTACCGTTGACCAGTCTTAGATCTTACCTCCATGTTTGCACTATCAATTAGATACACAACGTCAAGACCTAAGTTGGATATCAAAGTAAAAAGACCAAATATGTGCAAGTTCAAGCAAAATGACAAAAAAACTAGCTAGAGTAAAAAAATAAATGAGAGAAAATGAAAAAAATGAATGGGAAAATGATTTCAAGAAAACAAAGATCAAATGCGAAAATGAGAAAATATTGAAAGTTGTGCAAATTTTAAGGAGAAAATAATCACTTTACCCAAATGAATATCCCACCTTTCTCCAAACCTACATTACAAGCCGCCATTAACAATTCCTATTTGATCCCATTTTGTGTGTTCTCACATCGATGGATACTTACATAAGGGTCAAGAATATGGTATCTCAATCTCATACATTGAATATCTTTCCAAGTTTGAGTGGCTTTGATATAAACGTCCTGTAACGACCTGTTTAGTCGTTTTGAGCAGCAGATTTTATTTCTGGAAAAACTGGCTGAGACGACGGATCCCACGACGGACCGTCATGGACACGACGGACCGTCGAGGGGGTCTCGTTCCAAAACACTTAGAATTCTGAAATTTGGGTACTGAAATCGACTCTTTGAACTTCGTGACGAAGTGGCAGGACGGACCGTCACAGGCATGACGGGCCGTCACAGATTCTTTAATAAATCGAGTCTCTGAACCTTGTGATGGAAGCAGCAGGACGGACCGTCGCAGGCACGACGGGCCGTCACAGTCTGCGTAACCCTGACTGGGTCGGATTTCTGTTTAATATTTTAAGGGGCGTTTTGGACTATTCCTGCTTATAATTATAAAGTTAGTGGTTGAATATTAATAATCCAATTTCTTGAGGGTTAAAGTAAATAACCTTAAATTAACTAGTGGGTTACTTTTGTCATCTTTTATACTTAATTATATGCTAATTAAGGTAAAAGAAAGAGGGTTGAATAAGAAAAATAGAAAGAACAGAGAGAGGGAGAAGAACGATCGAGAGAGAGGAGAAACGAAGAGGAAAACAAAGCTTTGGGGAATTTGCTTGCTTGATCACTAATCTTCGGTAGAGGTAGGTTATGTTTATGTTATTTCATAGTAAACTCTTAATAGCGAATGATATGTGTTGGGTAGTATTGTAAATCTTCTATATGCTTAATTGTGTGCTTGCATGATGTGATTATATAATTGTGATAAAATAAGCATGATGAGGTTGTTGAATCTTAAATCTTAAACCTCTTTGTTAATGATGATGCCTTGGTATAAAAGAAGGCTTGATGAACTAAAAGAATGAGGTTAATGGATCGGGTGTCACGAACCGACACGTAGAATTAGGGGATCGGGTGTCACGAACCGACACATAGTATTAGGAGATCGGGTGTCACAAACATACACGTAGTATTAGGGGATCGGGTGTCACGAACCGACACGTAGTATTAGGGGATTGGGTGTCACGAACTGACACATAGTATTAGGGGATCGGGTGTCACGAACCGACACGTAGTATTAGGGGGGTCGGGTGTCACAAACCGACACGTAGTATTAGGGGATCGCAGTGTCACGTTCCGACACAAGAGGAATAAAGAGAGTGAATCTTGAATTATGGTAATATACTCAGATTTAATGAACCTATTTCTCAAATGAGTATGGTATGGAGGCTTGCGTCCTCATGGGTGTACTTGGCGTACTTATTAATGATTATAGTACTTGTTGTTGCTACCTGTTGAGTATTGTAGTGGATTTTATGATATTATCTGATATATACTGTTTTCTATTTTGAGTTGGCCGATGATATCTACTCAGTACTCGTATTTTGTACTGACCCCTACTTGTATGTTTTCTTTTTGTTCATTGTGGAGTACAGCAAACGTACCGTCATCTTCAACCCCACCGCAACTCTAGCAAGTCTTCGTCACACCAGATTTCAGGGTGAGCTAAAGCTTCTAGCTTGGACTGGACCTTCTTCTTCATGTCTTGATGCCTTGAAGTTCTGGCATAGACTAGCTATTATTTATGTTTAGTTTCTTAGATACTCTTAGCTTTAGTAATTTGAGGATAGATGTTCTTGTGATGATGACTTCAAGAATTTGGGGATAATGATAATTTTTGAGTTTTAGAAGTTGATTATTGATTTTGTTAATGAGGTTTAAGTCTTCCGCATTGTTTTCTATTTATCATGTTAAAATGTTGGGGTTTAGATTGGTTGATTTGCTCACATAGGAGGGTAAGTGTGGGTGCCACTCGCGGCCCGCTTTGGGTCGTGACAAACTTGGTATCAGAGCCTTAGGTTCGTTGGTCTCATCACACAAGAACGAGTCTAGTAGAGTCTTAAGGATCGGTAGGGGGACGCCTTTACTTTTCTTTGAGAGGCTATAAGACATTAGGAAAATTCCATTCTTTATTTCTTTCGTGCTATTACTTGGATCCAATTGGTATCTAGGTGATACAAATTGGTATCTGACCATCTTCACTCTATTTCGTAGATGGTTAGAACTAGAGCAACGACTGCGCCAACACCAACATCGGCAAGACAAGAAGCGTCTAAGCCAGCCACTGGGGCTGTAGCTCGAAGAGGAGTAGTGACAAGAGACCGTGGAAGAGGTCGTGGGAGGACGCCCTCTAGAGGAAGAGGACAAGCACCTAGACCATCTGGTACTAGGGCGGTGACTCCTCCACCAACTGAGGAAGTGGTAAGAGAGGGTGAGGATGGGGAGAATGAACAAGTGCAGAATGAGGAATTGCCACCCCAACCTACCCCAGAGATGATCAATCAGGTTCTTTCTTATCTTAGCGGGTTATCTGATCAGGGCCAGACACCTCCAGTGTTTTCTACACCAACACCTCCGGTTCCGGAGGTACAATATGCAGCTACTATGGCTCCCCGCATGGATGCCTCATTGGAAATAGGCATGTTTCCTTGGTTGACTACAGGGCTTATAATGACGAGTGATCAGCATGAACTTTTAAGTAAGTTCTTGAAATTGAAACCTCCAGTCTTCAAGGGTGCTGAATCAGAGGATGCCTACGATTTTCTGGTTGATTGTCATGAGCTACTACACAAAATGGGTACAGTCGAACGATTTGGCATCGAGTTTGTGACCTATCAATTTCAAGGGAACGCCAAAATGTGGTGGCGGTCACATGTAGAGTGTCAACTAACAGAGGCACCACCTATGACTTGGGCATCATTCTCTAGCTTGTTTATGGAGAAGTATACCCCGTACTTTGAGGGATAGGAGGAGAGATGAGTTCTTGAGCCTAGAGCAAGGTAGGATGTCGGTTACTGCGTATGAGGCTAAGTTTCGCGCATTATCCAGGTATGCCACCCAGCTTTGTTTCAGTCCACAAGAGCGGATTCGCCGTTTTGTGAAGGGGTTGAGGTCTGATTTGCGGATTTCAGCCTTACAGGTAGCGGCTACAGTGAAATCCTTTCAGGAAGTGGTAGACTTCGTGATAGAGGTGGAGGGAGTGAAGCCAGATGACTTCACCTTGGCATCGACATCTAAAAGGTTTCATAAGGGAGGTGAGTTTAATGGTTCTTACTCCAGAGGGAAGGGTTCAGGAGGTTACCCAGCCCGACCTATCCAGTCTTCACTACAGACTGTAGTTGGGGGTCCACCGCAGACCGGCCAAAATTTCTCTGAGTTTGGTGGTTATCCCCAGACTTCGTCATTCTTAGAAGGACCTATGCTTGAATCCAGAGAATGTTATGGATGTGGAGATACTGGACATATTAGGAGGAATTTTCCAAAACCGAGTTACAGACCCCCAATAAGCAGAGGTAGATGTGGTCATGGAAGAGGCCGTTATTCGGGAGGACGTGGTGGCCGAGGTGATGGTGGTCACCAAAGCGGCAGGGGTAACGGGCAAACTGGAACTACTTCAGCGCAACATGGTAGGGGCAACGGGCAGACAGGTGATAGGGCCCATTGTTATGCTTTCCTTGGGAGATCTGAAGCGGAGACATTTGATGTTGTCATCACAGGTAATCTTTTGGTTTGTGATTGCATGGCTTCTGTATTGTTTGATCCTGGATCCACATTTTCTTATGTATCTTCCTCATTTGCTAATGGTCTTAATTTACATTGTGAATTGCTTGACATGCCTATTCGTGTTTCTACTCCGGTGGGTGAGTCTGTGATAGTTGAAAAGGTGTATAGGTCTTGTCTTGTGACTTTTGTGGGGAGCAATACTCATGTATACTTGGTTATCTTATAAATGGTTGACTTCGATGTAATTCTGGGTATGACTTGGCTTTCTCCAAATTTTGCAATCTTGGATTGCAATGCTAAAAGTGTGACGTTAGCCAAGCCTGGGACAGATCCGTTAGTGTGGGAGGGTGACTACACTTCCAATCCGGTTCGTATCGTCTCCTTTCTTTGTGCTAAGAGAATGGTTAGTAAGGGTTGTTTAGCATTCTTGGCACATCTCAGGGATGATACTACCCAAGTACCTCCAATTGAGTCGGTTTCGATAGTCCGCGAGTTTCTAGATGTATTTCCCGCAGACCTTCCTGGTATGCCACCGGATAGGGATATTGACTTCTGCATCGATCTTGAACCGGGTACTCGCACCATTTATATACCCCCTTATAGAATGGCTCCCACAGAGTTAAGAGAGTTAAAGGCTCAACTTCAAGAATTGTTAGGAGAAGTCTTCATTAGACCAAGTGCATCTCCTTGGGTGCTCCTATTTTGTTTGTGAAGAAGAAGGATGGAAGCTTTAGGATGTGTATAGAATATCGGCAACTAAATAAAGTAACTGTTAAGAACAAGTATCCTCTTCCTCGCATTGATGACTTGTTCGATCAGTTACAAGGTGCTTCTACCTTCTCAAAAATTGATTTGAGGTCCGGTTACCATCAATTGAAAATACGGGCAACGGATGTGCCCAAGACTGCTTTCCGGACCAGGTATGGGCATTATGAGTTCTTAGTAATGTCTTTTGGGCTTACGAATGCCCCTGCTGTTTTCATGAGCTTGATGAATGGGATTTTTAAGCAATATCTGGATCTCTTCGTCATTGTATTCATTGATGATATACTGGTATACTAAAAGAGCAAGAAAGAACATGAGGAGCACTTGAGAATTGTGTTGGAAATGTTGAGGGAGAAAAAGCTTTATGCCAAATTCTCCAAGTGTGAGTTTTGTTTAGATTCAGTGTCCTTCTTCGGACACGTGGTTTCTAAGGATGGAGTGATGGTGGATCCATATAAGATTGAGGCAGCGAAGAATTGCGAGAGACCTACTAATGTGTCAGAAGTAAGAAGCTTTGTTGGTTTAGCCAGTTACTACCGCCGATTTGTCAAGGGGTTCTCTTCTATTGCTTCCCAATTGAAAAGCTTGACTAAACAGAATGTTCCATTCGTATGGTCGAACGAGTGCGAAGAAAGCTTTCAGAAGCTCAAGACTTTGTTGACTACTGCACCCATTCTCACCTTGCCAGTGGAAGGTAAGAACTTCATTGTTTATTGTGATGCATCCTATTCTGGGTTGGGTGCAGTGCTAATGCAAGAGAAGAATGTAATTGCTTATGCTTTGAGGCAATTAAAGGTGCATGAACGTAATTATCCGACCCATGATTTTGAATTGGCTGCTGTAGTGTTTGCATTAAAGCAATGGAGACATTATTTATATGGGGTTAAGTGTGAAGTCTACATGGATCATCGTAGCCTACAGTATGTTTTTACCCAAAAAGATTTGAACTTAAGACAGAGGAGATGGATAGAACTACTGAAGGACTACGACATCACTATCTTGTATCATCCGGGAAAGGCTAATGTTGTGGCAGACGCCTTAAGTAGAAGGGCAGGAAGCATGGGAAGTCTAGCTCACTTGCAAGTTTCTAGACGCCCATTGGCTAGAGAAGTTCAGACTCTGGCTAATAACTTTATGAGGCTAGAAGTAAATGAGAAGGGAGGATTTTTGGCCAGTGTGGAGGCAAGATCTTCTTTTCTTGACAAGATTAAGGGAAAGCAGTTTACCGATGAGAAGCTGATCCAAATCCGAGATAAGGTGTTGCGAGGAGAGTCTAAGGAAGCAACGATCGATGAGGAAGGTGTTTTGAGAATTAAGGGAAGGGTATGTGTGCCCCGTGTTGATGATTTGATCCACACTATTCTCACAGAGGCTCATAGTTCCGAATATTCTATACATCCTGGTGCAACCAAGATGTACTGTGACCTAAAGAAACACTTTTGGTGGAGTAGAATGAAGCGCGACATTGTTGATTTTGTTGCCAAATGTCCAAATTGTCAGCAAGTAAAGTATGAACACCAGAGGCCCGGAGGAACACTTCAGAGAATGCCCATTCCTGAATGGAAGTGGGAGAGAATTGCAATGGACTTCGTGGTTGGTCTTCCAAAGACATTGGGGAAGTTTGACTCTATTTGGGTAATTGTGGACAGATTAACTAAGTCTGCTCACTTCATCCCGGTCAAGGTGACCTACAATGCAGAGAAGTTAGCTAGACTCTACATCTCAGAAATTGTTCGATTGCATGGAGTTCCACTTTCCATCATATCAGATAGAGGTACGCAGTTTACTTCTAAGTTTTGGAGAACATTGCATGCTGAATTAGGTACTAGGTTGGACCTTAGTACTGCATTTCACCCTCAGACCGATGGTCAGTCTGAGCGAACAATCCAAGTGTTGGAGGATAAGCTTTGCGCATGTGTGATAGAATTTGGAGGTCATTGGGATAACTTTTTACCCTTAGCAGAGTTCTCATACAACAATAGCTATCACTCAAGTATTGATATGGCCCCATTCGAGGCATTGTATGGGAGAAGATTTAGGTCTCCCATTGGGTGGTTTGATGCATTTGACTTTAGACCTTGGGATACTGATCTTCTGAGGGAATCGTTAGATAAAGTAAAATGCATTCAAGAAAAGCTTTTAGCGGCTCAAAGCAGGCAGAAAGAATATGCGGACCGAAAGGTTAGAGACATGGAGTTTATGGAGGGTGAGCAAGTCTTGCTGAAGGTTTCTCCCATGAAAGGGGTGATGCGGTTTGGTAAGCGAGGTAAGCTAAGCCCAAGGTATATTGGTACATTTGAAGTTCTGAAGCGCGTGGGGGAGGTAGCTTATGAATTAGCCTTGCCCCCAGGACTTTCCGGAGTGCATCCGGTATTTCATGTGTCTATGTTGAAAAGATACCATGGGGATGGAAACTACATTATTCGATGGGATTAACTTCTACTTGACGAGAATTTGACTTATGAGGAGGAGCCTGTTGCCATTCTAGATAGAGAAGTCCGCAAGTTGAGGTCAAGAGAGATTGCATCCATCAAGGTTCAATGGAAGAATCGACCAGTTGAAGAATCCACTTGGGAGAACGAGGCTGATATGCAAGAAAGATACCCACACCTATTTATAGATTAAGGTACTCCTTTTCACCCTTGTTTCTTTCTTGTGATCGTTCGAGGACGAATGATGGGTAAATTGGTATCTATTTAACGACCTGTTTAGTTGTTTTGAGTAGCAGATTTTATTTCTGGAAAAACTGGCTAAGACGACGGATCCCACGACGGACCGTCATGGACACGACGGACCATTGAGGGGGTCTCGTTCCAAAACACTTAGAATTCTGAAATTTGGGTACTGAAATCGACTCTCTGAACTTCGTGACGAAGTGGCAGGACGGACTGTCACAGGCATGACGGGCCGTCACAGACTCTTTAATAAATCGAGTCTCTGAACCTTGTGACGGAAGCAGCAGGACGGACCGTCGCAGGCACGATGGGCCGTCACAGTCTACGTAACCCTGACTGGGTCGGATTTCTGTTTAATATTTTAAGGGGCGTTTTGGACTATTCCTGCTTATAATTATAAAGTTAGTGGTTGAATATTAATAATCCAATTTCTTGAGGGTTAAAGGAGATAACCTCAAATTAACTAGTGGGTTACTTTTGTCATCTTTTATACTTAATTATATGCTAATTAGGGTAAAAGAAAGAGGGTTGAATAAGAAAAATAAAAAGAATAGAGAGAGGGAGAAGAACGATCGAGAGAGAGGAGAAGCGAAGAGTAAAACAAAGCTTTGGGGAATTTGCTTGCTTAATCACTAATCTTCGGTGGAGGTAGGTTATGGTTTTTTACGCTATTTCATAGTAAACTCTTAATAGCGAATGATATGTGTTGGGTAGTATTGTAAAGTCTTCTTTATGCTTAATTGTGTGCTTGCATGATGTGATTATATAATTGTGATAAAATAAGCATGATGAGGCT
Source organism: Solanum lycopersicum (assembly GCF_036512215.1). Taxonomy (NCBI): domain Eukaryota; kingdom Viridiplantae; phylum Streptophyta; class Magnoliopsida; order Solanales; family Solanaceae; genus Solanum; species Solanum lycopersicum. The sequence continues at coordinate 32,064,672 of NC_090811.1, forward strand.
GTTGAATCTTAAATCTTAAACCTCTTTGTTAATGATGATGCCTTGGTATAAAAGAAGGCTTGATGAACTAAAAGAATGAGGTTAATGGATCGGGTTTCACGAACCGACACGTAGTATTAGGGTATCGGGTGTCACGAACCGACACATAGTATTAGGGGATCGAGTGTCACGAATCGACACGTAGTATTAGGGGATCGGGTGTCACGAACCGACACGTAGTATTAGGGGATTGGGTGTCACGAACCGACACATAGTATTAGGGGATCGGGTGTCACGAACCGACATGTAGTATTAGGGGATCGCAGTGTCACATTCCGGCACAAGAGGAATAAAGAGAGTGAATCTTGAATTATGGTAATATACTCAGATTTAATGAACCTATTTCTCAAATGAGTATGGTATGGAGGCTTGCGTCCTCATGGGTGTACTTGGCGTACTTATTAATGATTATAGTACTTGTTGTTGCTACCTGTTGAGTATTGTAGTGGATTTTATGATATTATCTAATATATACTGTTTTCTATTTTGAGTTGGCCGATGATATCTACTCAGTACTCGTGTTTTGTACTGACCCCTACTTGTATGTTTTCTTTTTGTTCATTGTGGAGTACAGCAAACGTACCGTCGTCTTCAACCCCACCACAACTCTAGCCAGTCTTCGTCACACCAGATTTCAGGGTGAGCTAAAGCTTCTAGCTTGGACTGGATCTTCTTCTTCATGTCTTGATGCCTTGAAGTTCTGGCATAGACTAGATATTATTTATGTTTAGTTTCTTAGATACTCTTAGCTTTAGTAATTTGAGGATAGATGTTCTTGTGATGATGACTTCCAGATTTTGGGGATAATGATAAGTTTTGAGTTTTAGAAGTTGATTATTGATTTTGTTAATGAGTTTTAAGTCTTCTGCATTGTTTTCTATTTATTATGTTAAAATGTTGGGGTTTAGATTGGTTGGTTCGCTCACATAGGAGGGTAAGTGTGGGTGCCACTCGCGGCCCGCTTTGGGTCGTTACACGTCCTAAGACAGAAACACTTCTATTGTGCGAAGTAGGACTTCATTTATTGCGAGGGCACTTGAAACATGAAGATATGGATAATTTTATCTCTTAACTTAGACAAAAAAAACTCAGGTAAATTCTTAAGTATGTTTGAGATACCATTTGAAATTATAGTGATTACTCAAAGTTGACCTCAAATTTGTCAAAAAGTAGTTAAAGATGACTCATATGCATCATGCTAATTGTTGGTACCAACTAAAGTCAAAATATTGTCAACCATGAATTGATTCATTTCTCAAAAGATGTCTTTTGTAGGAAAAATCAAGACGAAATAAAAAATAATTTGAGATTTTTATGAACTACTTTTGACCTAATTCTTGTTATACAAGATATGTAGGCAGTCTCGCAATGGGCTCGATCTCACGAAATAAAATCTTATATCATCCAATGATCAAAATGGATCAAAAATAAAATAAAGTCAAAACATTGTCAATCATGAATTGATACATTTCTCAAAAGATATCTTTTGTAGGAAAAATCAAGACGAAAAAATAAAAATAATTTTAGATTTTTATGAACTAAGTTTGACCTGATTCTTACTATACAAGATATGTAGGCAGTCTCGCAATGGGCTTAGTCTCACGAAATAAAATCTTATATCATCCAATGATCAAAATGGATCAAAATGAAATAAGGTCAAAACATTGTCAACCATGAATTAATTCATTTCTCAAAAGATGTCTTTTGTAGGAAAAATCAAGGCGAAATAAAAATAATTTTAGATTTTTATGAACTATGTTTGACCTAATTCTTACTATACAAGATACGTAGGCAGTCTCACAATGGGCTCGGTCTCATGAAATAAAATCTTATATCATCCGATGATCAAAATGGATCATCTTTTTTTAAAAAAATGATTAATTAAAAAGACTTTCAAAATTCATCAATTTAAAAACTGAGCATAATTTCATTTGTTAAAAAAATACACTACCGTTTCTAGAAAACAAACACTCTATCATCATTCATTTCTAGGGAACAAACTCCCTAATTCCATGTTGTCTTGCATTTATTTTGCAAACATGTATTTCTCATTCATGCTACTAATAATTCATAAAAAAAATATTTTCTAGTGCAAACTAGACTAAAAATAAAACTTGTTGTGGTGATTCTAAATGATAATTTTATTTAATAAGATATTCTTCAATATAAGATTTAGAATTAGCAGGACCCTCCTGGATAATGGAACTAGCAGGACCGTCCTGAATAATAGGACTAGCAGGACCGTCCTGATTAATGGAACTAGTAGGACTTCTAGATAATGGAACTACAAGGACCCTCCTTGATAATGGATTAGCAAGACCCTCCTGGATATAGGACTAGAAGGACCCTCCTCGTAATGAAAATAGCAAGACCCTCTTGGATAATGGAACTAGCAGGACCCTCCTCATAATGGGACTAGCAGAACCCTCCTGGATAATGGTACTAGAAGGATCATCCTGGATAATGGGACAAGCAGGACCCTCCTGGATAATGGTACTAGAAGGATCATCCTGGATAATGGGACTAGCAGGACCCTCCTGGATAATGGGATTAGCATGACCCTCTTGGATTATGAGACTAGAAGGACCCTCCTCATAATGGGAATAGCAGGACCCTCTTGAATAATTGGACTAGCAGGGACCCTCCTCATAATGGACTAGCGGGTCCCTCCTGGATGGGATTAGCAGGACCCTCCTGAATATTGGTACTAGCAGGACCTCATCATGATGGAATTAGCAGGACCATCCTTGTAATGGGATTAACAAGACCTTCCTGGATAATGGGACTAGCATGACCCTCTTGGATAATGGGATTAGAAAGACTCTCATTGGGATGGGAATTAGTGTAGCAAGACCCTCATAAACAATGGAAATTAGAGTAGCACGACTCTCCTAAACAATGAGAATGAGCGTAAAAGGACCCTCCTAAATAATGGGAATTAGAATAGCAGGACCCTCCTAAACAATGATAATTAGCGTAGCAGGACCCTCCTAAATAATCCGAAAAATCATATCTCCTGAATAATAGGACGTAGTATTAGCAGGACCCTTCTAGATAATGAAATTAGTAGGACCCACATACATAATGGGATTTGATCACTTTCTCCTAGGATAAACTCTTCCTAGTCTGAGACGTTATTCTTATTTTCTCCTAGGATAAACACTTCCTAGTTTGAGTTTATTTGTTTATTTATTTTAATTGACATTTACTAATAACTCACAAAAACTTTCCAGTGAAAACTGGAGCAAAAGTTTTATGTATTTTTTTGGTGATTGTTTTCAGGTTTCTTCAAGAAAAACATTGATTTGAAATTGAAGAATAATGTTTCAACTATTTTTCAGAATGATCAATCCCCTGATGGTCAGAATCAACTTCTTCAATGCATATAGCAGCCTCACTTCCTCACGTCTTTTACTAGTCAGCTTCCGATCACAAAAACATGCAGCCATTCAAGAGAATCTTCTTATTATCATTTTGAAGAGTGTCAAAAGATCAATCTAAGTGGCAAATTCAGCCTCCAATACAATTCAAGGTTAAGATACTCACCAAAAAATCAAGGTGATATCTTTAAGTCAAGATTCAAGTGAAGACTAAAAAAAATGGCATAGATAGGAGCTTGTACATTTATTTTTATTTTGACTATTAGCTTTCAATTTTTTTATGTAAGGATAAGAGCCTCGATCTAAAGACTCGAAGGAACCTCACTTAACTCCAACCCATCACTTCATCACCTTGAACTACACGTGACCTGATTCCTTTACAATCCGGGATATGTAGGATGTTTAAAATAAGGACTCGGTCACATATTTTTCTTTCAAATAAGAGTTAGGTCAAAACTTGTCACTTTATCTACTTCTTTATCTGAAAATCTTTTCGTGTTTCCAGTCAAAGAGGGGCAAACTGGTAGACATGTAATTTTTTACTGAATTTAAGTTTTATACCCTTTATATATATATATATATATATATATATGCTTTTCAAATATTATTTTCACATGCACTACATATACGACACACACACGAGAGAGAGAGAGAGAGAGAGAGAGAGGGAGGACGATCAACAAAGAGGGGAAGAAGAAAAAAATTCAGCAAAACATACCCAAAAACAAAAAGAAAAGAAAAAAAAAGGGAGACAGACGCACAAATAAAAAAATCAGCAACACAAAGAAAAATCAGCAACCCAAAATATCAAAACATACAAATACGCGACTACAACACATATACCATCACAAACCACTTATAAAAATTTGGTGGGTGTTCTAATGTAGGTTCAATCAAGATTTTGTCGTAATCAACTTTTTTTATCTCTTTAATTTACTAATGGAATTTGATTTAATTATACAATAAGTTTTTTAACATTTTGTTACATACATTGTAAAGACCCTTTTGGTCGTTTCGAGTGCTAAAGACTTGTGTTTCATAAATTATTTTTTTGATAGATTCTAATTGGGTATTTTGGACTATTCATCATTACAATTATGAAATTAGTAGAGTAGTTTTAAAATTTGAGTTAGTTTGTGGTTAAAGAAGATAGTATTAAAATTAAGTTGGGTCACTTTTATAATTGGTTATATAATAATTAGGTTAAAGATAATTTGTAAAAGAAAAAGAAGAAAAAAATCAAGGGAGAAATACATGCATACTGCGTTTCAACCTGGGATGAATACATCCAGGTAATGCTGGAATCCTCTCTCTGTGATTAAAAGTGTCATGTGAATTGTTATTAGTATTATTATGTGTTACTAAGCCTCGGTAGGATAAAGAATGGGCAGTGACATTTTGATTAGTGGGAATTTTGCACAAAACGTAATATGAATTTGAGTAGGTGAATAATAATTGAGGTGAGAAATTAGTTGCAACTATGAAAACTAGTACTGTAACGATGAGATGATGATTGGAAAACGGCATTATAGAATCAATAGTAATATAAATTTGATAGAAGTTTAGAAGGAAAATTGAGTAACAATAGAAAAATTGGAAAATAAGGGACAATGTACTGGAGTTTTTTTTTTTTTTGGGGGGGGGGGGGGGGGGGGACAACCATGCTAGTCATATTGCCAATTGATTGAGGCACTGGCACTTGGCTATGCATGTAACAACGGAAAAAAAATTAATTGGGCCAAGGATTATTTAGTAAGATAATATTTTATATAAAATGTAGGCAACACGGATTTGGATGTCTTCGGTTGTACAGTATGGGTGCGGGTGTACAATTTAGTTTGAATGGCACTGGTTTCATAAACAGTGACATTACACTTTTTTTTATTAATATTTTTCTCTAAGATTATAAATTAAGTTTTGATATATTAAGATAAATAATTAAATATTAGGTGTATTGTCTTGTTGAAATTCCGTTAAATTTATGTACATATACTTGATAAATTGGAAAATTTCAAAAGCATTGAGGAAAAAAAAAACATTGGAGAAGTAGTTTGTCTGCCTTTGGATCTTCGGGGGAGGTAGGTTATGGTTTAAGCTATTTGATAGTAAACTCTTAATAGTAATTGATATGCATTGAATGATATTGTGAAGTTCTCTATGTACTTGATTGTGTGATTGTGTGGCTTGGTTGCGTGATTTGTGATTGGTTTGAAATCCTGAGACCATAAAATTTATAATATTGAACCCTATCTATTAAAATAACGTCTTGAATAAAGAATGCTTGATGAATATTATTAATGAATTGAAAGTGATGATAAGAAACGAAACTTAATAATATAATTAGATCGGAGTGTCACGTTCCAACACAGTATAATTGGATTGTAATGTCACGTTCCAATATGGTACAATTGGATCGGAGTGTCACGTTCCGACACAGTAACGTTAAAGGAAAAGGATATTGAATTAATTTAATATATCCAATCTCAAAGAACCAATTTCCCGATGAACGTGGTGTGAAGGCATGAGTCCTCGTGTGTGCTTGATATAGGATTGATTACGTACTTGGTTGAATTGTCACTTGTTCATGTTGTTTGTTGCTTATCACCTATTAAGTGCTATAGTTGATTTTATACTATTATTCTTTGTCTATTAGTTACTATTTTGGGTTGGCCGATGATACCTACTCAGTACGTGTTTCTTGTACTGACTCCTACTTGCATTTTCTTCTTTGTTCTTTTGTGGAGTGCAGCAAGTGTACCATCGACTTCGACTAGCCCTCAGCTCTAGCCAGTCTCCAGCACATCAGAGTTCAGGGTGAGCTATTATTTCTAGCTCGTGCTGGATTCTCTCATTCACGTCTTGATGTCTTTGAATTTCGGACATGGACCATGTTTTTGCTTATTTTGATTTCTTAAATACTCTTAGACTTGGTAATTTGAGGATAGATGTCCTTGATGTGATGACTTCCAGATTTGGGGATAATAAGTGTTAAACTTTAGAAGCTTATTTGGTTACATTAATAACTTTTGGATCTTCTGCATTATTTTTATCATTCATAGTTGAAATATTGGTATAGGTTGGGGTTTGAATTTGTTGTTTCGCTCACCTAGGAGATTAAGTGTGTGTGCCACTTACGACTCGTTTTGGGTCATGACAAACTTGGTATCAGAGCGTTAGGTTCGTTGGTCTCATCACACAAGGACAAGTCTAGTAGAGTCTAGAGGAACGATATTGGGACGCTTTTACTTTTCTTTGATAGGCTATAGGATTTTAGGAAATTTCCATTCATTCTTTATTTCGTGCTATTACTTGGATCCAATTGGTCTAGGTGATATAAATTGGTATCTGACCTTCTCACTCTATTTCCAGATGGTTAGAACTAGAGCAACAACTGTGCCAACACCAACACCAGCAAGACAGGGTGCGTCTAAGCCAACCATTGGGGTTGTAACTCGAGGAGGAGCAGTGGCAAGAGGCCGTGGTAGAGGTCGCAGGAGGACGCCCACTAGAGGTAGAGGACAAACACCTGGTCTAGCTAGGAATAGAGCAGTAAATCCTCTACCGACTGATGAGCTAGTGAGAGAGTGTGAAGAAGGGGAAAACGATCAGCTTCCGGATAAGGAAGTACCACCCCAGCCTACCCCAGAGATGATTAATCAGGTTCTTACTTATCTTAGAGGGTTATCTGATCAGAGCCAGACACCTCCAGTGTTTTCTATACCAGCACCTCAAGTTCAGGGAGTACAACATGCAGCTGTTGTGGCTCCCCACACGGATGCATCATTGGAAGTAGGCATGTTTCCTCGATTGACTACAGGGTCTATAATGACAGGTGATCAGCATGAACTTTTCATTAAGTTCTTAAAGTTGAAACCTCCAGTCTTTAAGGGTACTGAATCTGTAGATGCCTATGATTTTCTGGTTAATTGTCATGAGTTGCTACATAAGATGGACATAGTAGAACAATTCAGTGTTTAGTTTGTGACCCCACCAGTTTCAGGGGGATGCCAAAATGTGGTTGCGGTCGTATGTTGAGTGTCAACTAGCAAAGGCACCACCTATGACTTGGGCATCATTTTATAGCTTATTTATGGAGAAGTTTATACCCCGGACTTTGAGGTATAAGAGGAGAGATGAGTTCCTGAGCCTAGAGCAAGGAAGGATGTATGTTGCTGCTTATGAGGCCAAATTTTGTGCACTATCCAGGTATTCCACTCAGCTTTGCTTCAGTCCACAAGAGCGAATTCACCGCTTTGTGAAAGGATTGAGGTCAGATTTGCAGATTTCAGTCTTACAGGTAGCTGCTGCGGCAAAATCCTTTTAGGAAGTGGTTGATTTTGTGATAGAGGTAGAGGGGGTGAAGCCAGACGACTTCACCACGACATCGACATTTAAGAAGTTTCGTAAGGGAGGTAAGTTTAGTGGTTCTTACTCCAGAGGGCAGAGTTCAGAAGGTTATCCAGCCCGTCCTATTCAGTCTTCATTGCAGGCTTCAGCTAGGGTTCTGCCGCAGACTAGTCAGCCTATCTGAGTTTGGAGGTTATCTCCAGACTTCATCATTTTCACAAAGAACTATAATTGACTCCAGGACTTTTTATAGATGTGGAGAGGCTGGACGTAGTAGGAAATATTGTCCAAAATAGAGTTACAGATCCCCAATAGTTAGAGATAGAGGTGGTCATGGTAGAGGCAGCCATTCTGGAAGACGTAGTGGCCAAGGTAATGGCAGTCACCAGTTCAGTCAGGGTGGCGGGCAGGTTGGAACTACTGTAGCGCAGCTTGGTAAAGGCAATGGACAGACAGGTGATAGGGCACATTATATGCTTTCCCGGGGAGGTCTGAGGCAGAGACATTTGATGTTGTTATCACAGGTACTCTTTTGGTTTGTGATTGCATGGTTTTTGTATTGTTTGATCCTGGATCCACATTTTCATATGTATCTTCCTCATTTGCTACTGGTCTTGATTTATATTATGATTTTCTTAACATGCCTATTTGTGTCTCTACTCGTGCGGGTGAGTCTGTGATAGTTGAGAAGGTGTATAGGTCTTGCCTTGTGACTTTTGTGGAGAGCAATACTTATGTAGATTTGATTATTCTAAAGATGGTTGATTTTAATGTAATTCTGGGTATGACTTAACTTTCTCCAAATTTTGCAATCTTAGATTGTAATGCTAAAACTGTGACATTGGCCAAGCCTGGGACAGATCCGCTAGTGTGGGAGGGTGACTATATTTCCAGTCCACTTCGTATTATATCTTTTCTTTGTGATAAGAGGATGGTGAGTAAAGGTTGCTTAGCTTTCTTGGCACATATCAGTGATGATACTTCCAAAGTTCCTTTGATTTAGTCTGTTTTGATAGTTCGTGAGTTTCTGGATGTGTTTCCTGCAGACCTTCCTTGTATTCCACCTGATAGGGATATTGATTTTTGTATTGATCTGGAGTCGGGTACTCGCTCTATTTCCATTTCCTTTTATAGAATGGCTCCAGCTAAGTTAAGGGAGTTAAAGGCCCAACTTCAGGAGTTGTTACTTAAATGTTTAATTAGACGAGTGCATCCCCTTGGGGTGCTCCTGTTTTATTCGTGAAGAAGAAAGATAAAAGTTTTTGGATGTGCATAGACTAAAGGCAGCTGAATAAGGTAACTATTACAGATGTGACAAAGACTGCTTTTCGAACCAGGTATGGGCATTATGAATTCTTAGTAATGTCTTTTGGGCTTACGAATGCCCCTGCTGCTTTCATGATCCTGATGAACGTGATTTTTAAGCCATATCTGGACCTCTTTGTTATTGTATTTATTGATGATATATTGATATACTCAAAGAGCAGGAAAGAACATGAGGAGCATTTGAGAATTGTATTGGAGTTGTTAAGGGAGAAAAGGTTTTATGCCAAATTCTCCAAGTGTGAGTTTTGGCTCGATTCAGTGTCCTTCTTATGGCACGTGGTATCTAAGGATGGAGTGATGGTGGATCCTTCTAAGATTGAAGCAGTGAAGATTTGGGTAAGACCTACTAATGTTTCAGAGGTAAGAAGTTTTATTGGTTTAGCTATCTACTACCGTCAATTCGTCAAGGGATTTTCTTCTATTGCTTCCCAGCTGACAAATTTGACTAAGCAGAATGTTCCATTTGTATGGTCAGATGAATGTGAAGAAAGCTTCCAAAAACTCAAGACCTTGTTGACTACTGCACCAATTCTTACCTTGCCAGTGGAAGGTAAGAATTTTATTGTTTATTGTGATGCATCTTATTCTGGTTTGGTGCAGTGCTAATGTAGGAGAGAAATATAATTGCTTATGCTTCGAGGCAATTGAAAGTGCATGAACATAACTATCCGACCCATGATTTGGAGTTGGCTGCAGTTGTATTTGCATTAATGCAATGGAGACATTATCTATATGGGGTCAAGTGTGAAGTTTATACAGATCTTTGTAGTTTACAATATGTCTTTACTTGGAAAGATTTGAATTTGAGGAAGAGGAGGTGGATGGAATTATTGAAAGACTATGATATTACTACTTTGTATCAACCAGGAAAAGCTAATGTTGTGGCAGATGCTTTAGAAAAGCAGGAAGTATGGGTAGTTTAGCCAACTTACAGGTTTCTAGACGCCCATTGGCTAGAGAGGTTTAGACTCTGGCTAATGACTTTATGAGGCTGGAAATACTAGAGAAAGGAGGATTTTTGGCCTATGTGGAGGCAAGATTTTCTTTTCTTGAAAAGGTTAAGGGAAATAAGTTTGCTGATGAGAAGTTGAGACAAATTCGAGATATGATCTTGCGAAGAGAGGCTAAAGAGGCAGTAATTTGTGAAAAAGGCGTCTTGAGGATTTAGGGAAGGGTATGTGTGTCCCGTGTGGATGATTTGATTCACACTATTCTTACAAAGGCTCATATTTCAAGGTATTCTATACATCCTGGTGCAACCAAGATGTATCATGATCTAAAGCGACATTTTTGGTGGGGTAGAATGAAGCGTGACATTGTTGATTTTGTTGCCCAATGCCCGAATTGTCAGTAGGTAAAGTATGAACACCAGAGGTCTGGAGGGACACTTCAGAGAATGTCCATTCCTGAATGGAAGTGGGAAAGAATTGTAATGGATTTTGTAGTTGGTCTTCCCAAGACATTTGTAAAGTTTGATTCTATTTGGGTAATTGTTGAAAGGTTAACTAAGTCTGCAACTTCATTTCGGTTAAGATGACTTACAACGCCGAGAAGTTAGCCAAACTCTATGTCTCTGAGATTGTTCGATTGCATGGTGTTCCACTTTCCATAATATCATATAGAGGTACACAAATTAGTTCTAGTTTTGGAGGACATTACATGTTGAATTAGGTACTAGACTGGATCTTAGTACTGCATTTCACCCTCATAACGATGGGCAGCCTGAGCGAACAATTCAAGTGCTGGAGGATATGCTTCGTGCGTGTGTGATAGATTTTGGTGTTCATTTGGATAAATTCTTAACCTTAGCAGAGTTTTCGTACAACAATAGCTATCATTCGAGTATAGATATGGCCCCATTTGAGGCATTGTATGGGAGGAGATGCAGATCTCCCGTTGGTTGGTTTGATGCATTTGAAGTTAGACCTTGGGGAACTGATCTTCTGAGGGAATCATTAGAAAAAGTGAAATTTATTCAAGAAAAGCTTTAGCGGCTCAGAGTAGGCAGAAGGAAATGCAGAACGAAAGGTTAGGGACTTGGATTTTATGGAGGGTGAACAAGTATTGCTGAAAGTTTCACCCATGAAAGGTGTGATGCCGTTTGGTAAGCGAGGTAGCTTAGTCCAAGGTATATTGGACCATTTGAAGTTCATAAGCACGTGGGGGAGGTGGCTTATGAATTGGACTTGCCTCGAGGGCTGTCAGGAGTGCACCCGGTATTTCATGTGTCTATACTGAAAAGATACCACGGTGATGGAAATTACATTATTCATTGGGATTCAGTTCTTCTTGATGAGTTTTATGAGGAGGAGCCTGTTGTTATTCTAGATAGGGAGGTCCGCAAGTCGAGAGCAAAGGAGATTGCATATATGAAGGTTCAATGGAAGAACCGGCCAGTTGAAGAGTCCACTTGGGAGAGTGAGGTTGATATGCAAGAAAGATATCTACATCTTTTTAGTAATAAAGGTACTCTTTCTCGCCCTCGCCTTTATTTGATCATTCGAGGACAAACGATGGGTAAATTGGTATCTAATGTAACTATCCTTTTGGTCGTTTTGAGTGCTAAAGACTTGTGTTTCATAAAATATTTTTTTGATAGATTAATTGGGTATTTTGGATTTATGAAATTAGTAGAGTAGTTTTAATATTTGAACTAGTTGGTGGTTAAAGAAGATAATATTAAAATTAAGTTAGGTCACTTTTATAATTGGTTATATAATAATTAGATTAAAGATAATTTGTAAAATAAAAAGAAGAAAAAAATCAGGGGAGAAATACATGCATACTGCGTTTCAACCTGGGATGAATACATCCAGGTAATGCTGGAATCCTCTCTCTGTGATTAAAAGTGTCATGTGAATTGTTATTAGTATTATTATGTGTTATTAAGACTAGGTAGTATTAAGAATGGGCAGTGATATTTTTATTAGTTGGAATTCTGCATAAAACGTGATATGAATTTGAGTAGGTGAATAATAATTGAGGTGAGAAATTAGTTGCAACTATGAAAACTAGTACTGTAACGATGAGATGATGATTGGAAATCGGCGTTATAGAATCAATAGTAATATAAATTTGATAGAAGTTTAGAAGGAAAATTGAGTAACAATAGAAAAATTGAAAAATAAGGGACAATGCACTGGAGTTTTGGGGGGCACAGCCATGCTAGTCATATTGCCAATTGATTGAGGCACTGGCACTTGGCTATGCATGTAACAACAAAAAAATAATAATAATTAATTGGGCCAAGAATTATTTAGTAGGATAATATTTTATATAAAATGTACGCAACATGGATTTGGATGTCTTCGGTTGTACAATAAAGGTGCGGGTGTACAATTTAGTTTGAATGGCACTGGTTTCATAAACAGTGACATTACACTTTTATTATTAATATTTTGCTCTAAGATTATAAATTAAGTTTTGATATATTGAGATAGATAATTTAATATTAGGTGTATTGTTTTGTTGAAATTCTGTTAAATTTATGTACATATACTTGATAGATTGGAAAAGTTCAGAAGCATTGAGGAAAGGAAAAACATTGGAGAAGTAGTTTGCTTTCCTTTGGATCTTCGGTGGAGGTAGGTTATGGTTTATGCTATTTGATAGTAAACTCTTAATAGTAATTGATATGCATTGAATGATATTGTGAAGTTCTCTATGTACTTTATTGTGTGATTTTGTGGCTTGGTTGCGTGATTTGTGATTGGTTTGAAATCCCGAGACCATAGAATTTATAATCTTGAACCCTCTCTATTAAAATGACATCTTGAATAAAGAATGCTTGATGAAATATTATTAATGAATTGAAAGTGATGATAAGAAACAAAACTTAACAGTATAATTAGATCGGAGTGTCACATTCTGGCATAGTATAATTGGATCGGAGTGTCACGTTTCGACACAATATAATTGAATCGTAATGTCACGTTTCGACACGGTATAATTAGATCGGAGTGTCACGTTCCAACACAATAATGTTAAAGGAAAAGGATATTGAATTAATTTAAAATACTCAATTTCAAAGAACCCATTTCTCGATGAACATGGTGTGGAGGCATGAGTCCTCATGTGTGCTTGATATGTGATTGATTACGTACTTGGTTGAATTGTCACTTGTTCATGTTGTTTGTTGCTTATCACCTATTAAGTGTTATAGTTTATTTTATACTATTATTCTTTGTCTATTAGTTACTATTTTGGGTTGGCCGATGATACCTACTCAGTACGTGTTTCTTGTACTGACTCCTACTTGCATTTTCTTCTTTGTTCTTTTGTGGAGTGCAGCAAGTGTACCATCGACTTCGAGTATCCCTCAGCTCTAGCCAGTCTCCAGCACATCAGAGTTCAGGGTGAGCTATTATTTCTAGCTCGTGTTGGATTCTCTCATTCACGTCTTGATGTCTTTGAATTTCGGACATGGACCATGTTTTTGCTTATTTTGGTTTCTTAAATACTCTTAGACTTGGTAAATTGAGGATAGATGTCCTTGATGTAATGACTTCCAGATTTGGGGATAATAAGTGTTAAACTTTAGAAGCTTATTTAATTGGTTACATTAATGACTTTTGAATCTTCCGCACTATTTTTATTATTCATAGTTGAAATATTGGTATATGTTGGGGTTTGAATTTATTACTTCGCTAACCTAGGAGATTGAGTGTGGGTGCCACTTACGACTCGTTTTGGGTTGTGACATCCATAATTTAATTAAAATGAGTATTGGGATAAAGAGTTATATCTCTTATTAATGAATGAATGTAACTTTATTGATGATTGTTTTTTTATTTATATATTTTTATTCGTTAGTTGTAACCTCTTAAAAATGAAAAGGTCATAGCATCGCTCTTCCCTTCATTTACATAATAATGATAAAGTAGAAATTGTTAGGCTAAAATCAACAAGTAAAAAATATTGTTTTTGTTTTTATCAATGAAAAATGAGCTTTATTTTTTTACGATTTGGTATCGTTTTGTTGTTTTAAATGTGTATGTTTATTTTTGCCTTACTTTAAGATAAAAATAAAAATAATATATGTGTAGGCTTTATTTTAACATTAATTTTAAGAGTAAATAAAAATAAAAAAATACAAAATAATCAAAAAATATACATTGAATCCTAGAAGTTTAGATTTATTTTATTTGATTTGATTTTGTTTAATATTTATTTTATAATATTAGATGGGTTTTAGGCATGCTAAAAATATTGGTTTCAAATAAGAATGTAGTTACACATCTTTTTTCTGAAACACTTAAAAGAAGTTCAAGGATGTGGTGACACAATTTGACAAAATTATTCTAAGAAATATTTTATTTAATTAAAATCAAGATATGTAAATTGAAATTATTAGGTGTGATGAAGTCAAGATGGAAAGACAGTTATGTCTCCAAATGTCAAGATCGAGAATGCAGTTATGCATCTGATGTGAGACCATATAAAGTTCAACAATAAAAATGCAAACAAGTCATGGTCCAAAAATAATATACTCAAAAATATTTTAAAAGAAGTATAAGTCAATAAAAGTGACTGTGCTAGAACCACGGGACTCGAGAGATGCCTAATACCTTTCCCTCGGTCAACAGAATTCCTTACCCAAATTTCTAGTGTGAAGACCATCATACAGAGTCATTTTCTTTTGATTGGGGATTAAACAAAAAGGTGACTTGGAACACCATAACTCAATTCCAAGTGTCGACTCTAAAAAAATTAAAATAATCTCTTAATCAATAATGTCACTTAAATTGGAAAAACCCTAATGCCTCATCGCGGAAAAGGGGTGTGACATACATAATCACTCATTTTTTGAAATTATTACGTTACTCCCATAAATGCTCTATCAATGCATTACGGAGTTCAAAATAATCATTTTTGTTTTTAATTTTATTATGTCTAGCTAAAAGTTGTTCAAATCAGAGACTTTCATCTAACACCATTTTTGCTGTTGAAGTTGGAGCTTATACGACATTTTGAATTGGTGCATGAAGATCGCATTCATCCTCAATTATCATGGTGTGTACTATAATATATGTAGTCATTATATCATGTCGCACTTTCTTTCTTCGAAAATGTGACGGACTTGCAATAATTGCAAAACTTCGAATTCTCGTTCAACATCTTTTTGACATGATTTTTGTTTCATCGCGAATTAATGATTATGTTATATTAAATTATTATGTTATATTAAATTATTATGTTGTGTATTGTATTGTTATCATGTATTTGAATTAAAATTTTCATATATCATTTTAATTTGTGTTTCTTTATAATGAAAACTAGTAATAAAATAAAATTTTATTATTGATGAAAATTATAAAAAAAAATATATAAATTAATTTGAAATTAAAGTAGTATATATTAAATAATATATTTTTAAAATATTATCTTACATTTAAAATGACTTATGAATATTAGATATTTAATTAATGAAACCATATGAAAATAATATGTTAATTGAAAAGTAATGAAAATAATAATAAAATATTGAGAAAAAATAAAATAGAGAGTGTGAATAGTAATTCTCCAACTCTCTAAATTTGAAGAATAAAGAGTGATCTGGAGGTGGATTGGATTGCTCATTCTCTATTTTACCCTCCAAATATAGAGAATGGAGAGTAAAATAGAGGTGGGTTTGGAGATGGTCTCTAAAAAAGAATCATTTTTCTCTCTCCTTAATGTTATATTATTATTTTTATTTCATTCTTTCTTATTTCATAATATTAATCATTTCTTCTTTTTTAGAATAATCTCTCTGTAATCTTTATGTGATACAAAATTTTATTTTTTTCAAATACTTCATTTAATATAAAATTATATTTTATTTGAAATAACATAAATTGCGATAAATATTATATACAATACATAGTAACGAACAATTCAAATAAAAGTGAAATCATTGATGAAATATAATTGCACCATAAATATTGTATTATCACGAAATTTATTTTAAATCTTACTTAAATACTCAACTTTTGTCACGACCCAAATTCGGGCCGCGACTGGCACCCACACTTACCCTCCTATGTGAGCGAACCAACCAATCTAAACCTTAACATTTCAGTGTAATAACAACAGAAAGTAATGCGGAAGACTTAAACTCATTAATAAAAACCAATTCAATAACTATCAATATTCAACATCTATTATTCCCAAAACCTGGAAGTCATCATCACAAGAACATCTACTTTAAACTACTAATTCTAAGAGTTTCTAAGAAGCTAAAAATACATAAGAAGCTAGTCCATGCCGGAAGTTCAAGGCATCAAGACATGAAGGAGAAGATCCAGTCCAAGCTAGAAGCGTTAGCTCACCCTGAAGATCCGGTGTGACGAAGACTGGCTTGAGTTACTGTTGAGTCGAAGATGACGGCACGTTTGCTGCACTCCACAAATAACAAGAAGAAAAACATAAAAGTAGGGGTCAGTACAAAACACGGGTACTGAGTAGATATCATCGGCCAACTCAAAATAGGGAACAGTATATATCAATATTATCGTAAATCAACTATAAAACTCAACGTGTAGCAACAACAAGTATTATAATCATCAATAAGTACCATCAAGTTCATCCATGAGGGCTCAAGCCTCAACACCATACTCATTTGGGAATTAAGTATATTAAGTTGAGTATATTATCATCTTTCAAGATTCATTATCTTTCCTCTCCTTGTGTCGGTACGTGACACTCCGATCCCCTACTACTATGTGTCGGTACGTGACACTCCGATCCCCAAATTCTATGTGTCGGAACGTGACACTCCGATCCCCAAATTCTATGTGTCGGAACGTGACACTCCGATCCCCTAATTCTATGTGTCGGAACGTGACACTCCGATCCCCTACATGTGTCGGAACGTGACACTCCGGTCCCCTACATGTGTCGGTACGTGACACTCCGATCCCCTACATGTGTCGGAATGTGACACTCCGATCCCCTACATGTGTCGGAACGTGACACTCCGATCCCCTACATGTGTCGGTACGTGACACTCCGATCCCCTAATTCTATGTGTCGGAACATGACACTCCGATCCACTAATACTATGTGTCGGAACGTGACACTCCGATCCACTAATACTATGTGTCGGAACGTGACACTCCGATCCACTAATACTATGTGTCGGAACGTGACACTCCGATCCACTAATATCATTCTGTAAATCATCAAGCCTTCTCTATTCCAAGGCATCATCAATCCCATTACTTTAATTCATCAAGCCTTCTTCTATACCAAGGCATCATCATTAATAATGTATATTAAAGTTTCTTTTCAAGATTTGGGATTCAATATTTTCATCATGCTTATCTTATCACAATGCATATAGTAGGGTTTACAATACTACCAATACATATCATTCACTATTAAGAGTTTACTTATGAAAGCATAAAAACCATAACCTACCTCCACCGAAGAATTGAATCAAGCAAGAATTTTCCCAAAGCTTTGTTGTTTTCCTCTTCTTCTCGATCGTTTCTCTCTCTCCCTTCTTGTTCTTTCTATTTTCTTATTCAAACCCTCTTTCTTTTACCCTAATTAGTATATAATTAAGAATAAAAGATGGCAATAATACCCCACTAATTAACTTAGGGTTACCTCTTTTAACCCCCAAGAATTTGAGTTATTAATATAAACCCACAAAATCTATAATTAAGGAAGGAATTGTCCAAAAACGTCCCTTAAAACGTGTAAGGAAATCCGATTCTGCCTGGGATTTGTGCAACCTGTGACGGGCCGTCGTGCCTGCGACGGTCCGTCCTGCTGGTCGTCGCAGAGTTCAGAGACCCAAATTTCCACCAAGGGTCTGTGACGGTCCGTCACACCTGTGACGGTCCGTCCTACCATTCCGTCACAAAGTTCAGAGAGTCGATTTTTAGTACCCAATTTCAGATTTTCTAAGTGTTTTGAAACGAGACCCTGCGACGGTCCGTCGTGCCCATGACGGATCGTCGTTTGGTCCGTCGCCTCAGCCTGTTTTTCCAGAATTGAAGTTTGTTGCTCAAAACGACTAAAAAGGTCGTTACAATAGATACCAATTTACCCATCGTTCGTCCCCGAACGATCAAAAGAAGGAAAGCAAGGGCGAAAAGGAGTACCTGAATCTGTAAACAGATGTGGGTATCTTTCTTGCATATCTGCCTCCTTCTCCCAAGTGGCTTCTTCAACCGGTCGATTCTTCCATTGCACCTTGATGGATGCAATCTCTCTTGACCTCAACTTGCGAACTTCTCTATCTAAAATAGCAACAGGCTCCTTCTCATAAGACAAGTTCTCATCAAGCAAAACTGAATCCCAACGGATGATGTAGTTTTCATCCCCATGGTATCTTTTCAACATCGACACATGGAATACCGGATGTACTCCGGACAGCCCTGGAGGCAAGGCTAACTCATAAGCCACCTCTCCTACTCGCTTAAGTACTTCAAATGGTCCAATGTACCTTGGACTTAGTTTACCCCTTTTTCCAAACCGCATCACCCCTTTCATTGGTGAAACTTTCAACAAGACTTGTTCACCCTCCATGAACTCTAAGTCTCTAACCTTTCGATTTGCATATTCTTTTTGTCTACTTTGCGCCGCTAGAAGCTTTTCTTGAATAGACTTCACTTTCTCTATCGAATCCCTCAAAAGGTCAGTACCCCAAGGCCTAACCTCAAATGCATCAAACCAACCAATGGGAGACCTACATCTCCTACCATACAATGCTTCAAATGGAGCCATATCAATGCTTGAGTGATAGCTATTATTGTATGAAAATTCCGCTAAGGGTAGGAAGCTATCCCAATGACCACCAAACTCTATCACACATGCACGAAGCATATCCTCCAACACTTGAATCGTTCGCTCAGACTGACCATCGGTCTGAGGATGGAACGCGGTACTAAGGTCCAACCTAGTACCCAATTCCGCATGCAATGTTTTCCAAAACTTAGAAGTAAACTGCGTACCTCTATCTGATATGATGGATAGTGGAACCCCATGCAATCGCACCACTTCCGAGATGTAATGTTTGGCTAACTTTTCTGCATTGTAAGTCACCTTGACCGGAATGAAATGAGCAGATTTAGTTAACCTATCAACAATTACCCAAATCGAATCAAACTTTCCCAATGTCTTGGGAAGACCAATTACAAAGTCCATTGCAATTCTCTCCCACTTCCATTCAGGAATGGGCATTCTCTGAAGTGTTCCTCCGGGCCTCTGGTGTTCATACTTTACTTGTTGACAGTTTGGACACTTGGCAATAAAGTCAACAACATCACGCTTCATTCTACTCCACCAAAAGTGTTGCTTTAGGTCACGATACATCTTGGTTGCACCCGGATGTATAGAATACCTTGAACTATGAGCCTCTGTCAGAATACTGTCGATCAAATCATCGACGCGGGGTACACATACCCTTCCCTTGATCCTCAAAACACCTTCCTCATCAATTTGTGCTTCCTTAGCCTCTCCTCGCAATACTTTATCTTGAATTCTGCGCAGTTTCTCATCATCAAACTGTTTTCCCTTAATCTTGTCAAGAAAGGAAGATCTTGCCTCTACACAAACCAACAATCCTCCCTTCTCATTTACTTCTAATCTCATCAAGTCGTTAGCTAGAGTCTGAACCTCTCTAGCTAATGGGCGTCTAGAGGCGTGCAAGTGAGCTAGACTTCCCATGCTTCCCGCCTTTCTACTTAAAGCATCCGCTACAACATTCGCCTTTCCCGGATGATACAAGATAGTGATATCGTAGTCCTTTAGTAGTTCCATCCACCTCCTCTGTCTCAAGTTCAAATCTTTCTGAGTAAAGACATACTGAAGGCTACGATGATCCGTGTAGACCTCACACTTAACCCCATATAAATAGTGTCTCCATTGCTTTAATGCAAACACTACCGCAGCCAATTCCAAATCATGAGTTGGATAGTTACGTTCATGCACTTTTAATTGTCTTGAAGCATAAGCAATCACACTCTTCTCTTGCATTAGTACTGCACCCAACCCAGAATAGGATGCATCACAATAAACAATGAAGTTCTTACCCTCTACTGGCAAGGTAAGGATAGGTGCGGTAGTCAACAAAGTTTTGAGCTTCTGAAAGCTTTCCTCACATTCGTCCGACCATACAAATGGAACATTCTGCTTAGTCAAGTTCGTCAATTGGGAAGCAATAAAAGAGAATCCCTTGACAAATCGGCGGTAGTAGCTAGCTAACCCAACAAAGCTCCTTATTTCTGACACATTAGTGGGTCTTACCCAATTCTTCACTGTTTCAATCTTAGAAGGATCCACCATCACTCCTTCCTTAGAAACCACGTGCCCCAAGAAGGACACTGCATCTAGCCAAAACTCACACTTAGAGAACTTGGCATAAAGCTTTTTCTCCCTCAACATTTCCAATACCATTCTCAAATGTTCTTCATGTTCCTTCTTGCTCATTGAGTATACCAATATATCATCAATAAATACGATCACGAAGAGGTCCAAATATGGCTTAAAAATACCATTCATCAAGCTCATGAACGCAGCAGGGGCATTCGTAAGACCAAAAGACATCACCACAAATTCGTAATGCCCATACCTCGTTCGAAAAGCAGTCTTTGGCACATCCGTTGCCCGTATTTTCAATTGATGATAACCGGATCTCAAGTCAATCTTAGAGAAGACACAAGCACCTTGTAACTGATCGAACAAGTCATCAATGCGAGGAAGAGGATACTTGTTCTTTATGGTTACCTTGTTCAAATGCCGGTAGTCTATGCACATCCGAAAACTCCTATCCTTCTTCTTTACAAACAAAACCGGAGCACCCCAAGGAGATGCACTTGGTCTAATGAAGCCTTTGCTCAACAACTCTTGAAGTTGGGCTTTTAACTCTCTTAACTCCACGGGAGCCATTCTATAAGGGGGTATAGAAATGGGGCGAGTACCGGGTTCAAGATCAATACAGAAGTCAATATTCCTATCCGGTGGCATACCAGGAAGATCTGCAGGGAACACATCCAGAAACTCACGAACTACTGAAACCGACTCAATCGAAGGTACTTGGGTAGTGTCATCCTTGAGATGTGCCAAGAAAGCTAAACACCCTTTACTAATCATTTTCTTAGCACGAAGAAAGGAGACGATGCGGACCGGATTGGAAGTGTAGTCACCCTCCCACACTAACGGGTCTATCCCAGGCTTGGCTAACGTCACCGTTTTAGCATTACAATCCAAGATTGCAAATTGCGGAGAAAGCCAAGTCATACCCAGAATCACATCAAAATCATCCATTGCCAGGATAACCAAATCTACATAAGTGTTGCTCCCCACAAAGTTTACCACACAAGACCTATATACCTTTTCAACTACCACAGACTCACCCACCGGAGTAGAAACAGAATAGGCATATCAAGAAATTCACAATGTAAATTTAGACCATTAGCAAATGAGGAAGATACATAAGAAAACGTGGATTCAGGATCAAACAATACAGAAGCCATGCAATCACAAACCAGAAGATTACCTGTGATGACAGCATCAGATGCCTCCGCTTCAGACCGCCCAGGGAAAGCGTAACAATGGGCCCTATCGTTCGTCTGTCCGTTGCCCCTACCATGTTGTGATGTAGTGGCTCCAGTTTGCCCATCACCCCGGCCGTTTTGGTGACCACCATTACCTCGACCACCACGTCCTCCAGAATAATGGTCTCTACCATGACCACCTCTACCTCTAGCTATTGGGGGGTCTATAACTTTGTCTGGGACAATTTTTCCTAATATGTCCAATCTCCCCACATCCATAACATTCTCTGGAGTCAATCATAGGCCCCTCGGAGAAGTGTTGACCGGTCTGAGGTGGTCCCCCAACTACAGTCTGTAGTGAAGACTGAATTGGTCGGACTGAGTAACTTCCCAAACCCTGTCCTCTAGTGTAAGAACCATTAAACTCACCTCCCTTTCGAAACCTTTTTGATGTCGATGTTGTGGTGAAGTCGTCTGGCTTCACTCCTTCCACTTCTATCACAAAGTCTACCACTTCTTGAAAGGATTTTGTCGTTGCCGCTATCTGTAAGGCCGAAATCCGCAATTCTGACCTCAACCCCTTCACAAACCGGCGAATCCGCTCTTGAGGACTGAAACAGAGTTGAGTGGCATATCTGGATAGTGCACGGAACTTAGCCTCATAAGCATTAACCGACATCCTACCTTGCTCTAGGCTCAGGAACTCATCCCTTTTCCTATCCGTCAAAGTCCGGGGGATATACTTCTCCATAAACAAGCTAGAGAATGAGGCCCAAGTCATAGGTGGTGCCTCTATTGGTTGACACTCAATTTGTGACCGCCACCACATTTTGGCGTTCCCTTGAAACTGATAAGTCACAAACTCCACACCAAACCGTTCTACTATACCCATCTTGTGTAGTAGCTCGTGACAGTCAACCAGAAAATCATAAGCATCCTCCGATTCAGCACCCTTGAAGACTGGAGGTTTCAATTTCAAGAACTTATTGAAAAGTTCATGCTGATCACTTGTCATTATAGGCCCAGTAGTCAGACGTGGAAACGTGCCTATTTCCAATGGAACATCCATGCGGGGAGCCATAGTAGCCGCATGTTGTACCTCCGGAGCCTGAGGTGCTGGTGCAGAAAACACTGGGGGTGTCTGGCCCTGATCAGATAACCCGCTAAGATAAGCCAGAACCTGATTGATCATCTCTGGGTAGGTTGGGGTGGCATTTCCTCATTTTGCACTTGTTCATTCACCCCATCCTCCCCCTCTCTTATCACTTCCTCAGTCGGTGGAGGAGTCACCGCCCTAGTACCAGATGGGCTCGGTGCTCGTCCTCTTCCTCTAGAGGACGTCCTCCCACGACCTCTACCACGGCCCCTTGCCGCTGTTCTTCCTCGAGCCACAGCCCCAGTGGCTGGCTCAGTTGTTTCTTGTCTGTCCGGTGTTGGTGTTGGCGTAGTCGTTACTCTAGTTCTAACCATCTGCGAAAGAGAGTGAAGATGGTCAGATACCAATTCGTATCGCCTAGATACCAATTGGACTCAAGTAGTAGCACGAAAGAAAGAATGAAAGAGTGAAATTTTCCTAAAGTCTTATAGCCTCTCAAAGAAAAGTAAAGGCGTCCCCCTACCGTTCCTTAAGACTCTACTAGACCTGTTCTTGTGTGATGAGACCAACGAACCTAATGCTCTGATACCAAGTTTGTCACGACCCAAATCCGGGCCGCGACTGGCACCCACACTTACCCTCCTATGTGAGCGAACCAACCAATCTAAACCTTAACATTTCAATGTAATAACAACAGAAAGTAATGCGGAAGACTTAAACTCATTAATAAAAACCAATTCAATAACTATCAATATTCAACATCTATTATTCCCAAAACCTGGAAGTCATCATCACAAGAACATCTACTTTAAACTACTAATTCTAAGAGTTTCTAAGAAGCTAAAAATACATAAGAAGCTAGTCCATGCCGGAAGTTCAAGGCATCAAGACATGAAGGAGAAGATCCAGTCCAAGCTAGAAGCGTTAGCTCACCCTGAAGATCCGGTGTGACGAAGACTGGCTTGAGTTACTGTTGAGTCGAAGATGACGGCACGTTTGCTGCACTCCACAAATAACAAGAAGAAAAACATAAAAGTAGGGGTCAGTACAAAACACGGGTACTGAGTAGATATCATCGGCCAACTCAAAATAGGGAACAGTATATATCAATATTATCGTAAATCAACTATAAAACTCAACGTGTAGCAACAACAAGTATTATAATCATCAATAAGTACCATCAAGTTCATCCATGAGGGCTCAAGCCTCAACACCATACTCATTTGGGAATTAAGTATATTAAGTTGAGTATATTATCATCATTCAAGATTCATTATCTTTCCTCTCCTTGTGTCGGTACGTGACACTCCGATCCCCTACTACTATGTGTCGGTACGTGACACTCCGATCCCCAAATTCTATGTGTCGGAACGTGACACTCCGATCCCCTAATTCTATGTGTCGGAACGTGACACTCCGATCCCCTACATGTGTCGGAACGTGACACTCCGATCCCCTACATGTGTCGGTACGTGACACTCCGATCCCCTACATGTGACACTCCGATCCCCTACATGTGTCGGAACGTGACACTCCGATCCCCTACATGTGTCGGTACGTGACACTCCGATCCCCTAATTCTATGTGTCGGAACATGACACTCTGATCCACTAATACTATGTGTCGGAACGTGACACTCCGATCCACTAATACTATGTGTCGGAACGTGACACTCCGATCCACTAATACTATGTGTCGGAACGTGACACTCCGATCCACTAGTATCATTCTGTAAATCATCAAGCCTTCTCTATTCCAAGGCATCATCAATCCCATTACTTTAATTCATCAAGCCTTCTTCTATACCAAGGCATCATCATTAATAATGTATATTAAAGTTTCTTTTCAAGATTTGGGATTCAATATTTTCATCATGCTTATCTTATCACAATCACATAATCATATTCATGCAAACATACCATTAAGCATATAGTAGGGTTTACAATACTACCAATACATATCATTCACTATTAAGAGTTTACTTATGAAAGCATGAAAACCATAACCTACCTCCACCGAAGAATTGAATCAAGCAAGAATTTTCCCAAAGCTTTGTGGTTTTCCTCTTCTTCTCGATCGTTTCTCTCTCTCCCTTCTTGTTCTTTCTATTTTCTTATTCAAACCCTCTTTCTTTTACCCTAATTAGTATATAATTAAGAATAAAAGATGGCAATAATACCCCACTAATTAACTTAGGGTTACCTCTTTTAACCCCCAAGAATTTGAGTTACTAATATAAACCCACAAAATCTATAATTAAGGAAGGAATAGTCCAAAAACGTCCCTTAAAACGTGTAAGGAAATCCGATTCTGCCTGGGATTTGCGCAACCTGTGACGGGCCGTCGTGCCTGTGACGGGCCGTCGTGCCTGCGACGGTCCGTCCTGCAGGTCGTCGCAGAGTTCAGAGACCCAAATTTCCACCAAGGGTCTGTGACGGTCCGTCACACCTGTGATGGTCCATCCTGTCATTCCGTCATAATGTTCAGAGAGTCAATTTTTAGTACCCAATTTCAGATTTTCTAAGTGTTTTGAAACGAGACCCTGCGACGGTCCGTCGTGCCCATGACGGATCGTCGTTTGGTCCGTCGCCTCAGCCTGTTTTTCCAGAATTGAAGTTTGTTGCTCAAAACGACTAAACAGGTCGTTACAACTTTCAAGACTATTACGTTACTCTCATGAATGTTCTAATATATTACGGAGTTCACAATGAGCATTTTTATCCTTATGTTTTATGTGTAGCTAAAAATTGTATAAATTAACAATTTTATCTTGTTACAATTATTTCGTGTACTATAATTTACTTCCCATATTTCATTTTGAACTATTGAATCAAATTTTTCATGATATTTAAAAAGTGTAATTTAATAATTTATCACGATAACATAAAAAATAGATTATTTGAATTATCATGTAAATTTTGTGCATACTTGATAATGAAAAAAAGTATAATCTAAATTACATATTTAAAATGACCAAAAAATTAAAAAAAATGAATAATATGGTCTAGATGTTATATTACTTAGAAAATAATTATAGATATTAGAGACTTAATTAATAATATTATTTAAATAACTAATTAATAATATTATGACAATTTCTCTTAAAGATAAAACTAAAAATTATTTGCATTAGAAAATAATTACAAATGATAAAGATTAAATGAATAACATAATAGAAACGATATTATAATTATCAAAAAGTAAAATAAAGAGGTGAATTTGGAGAATTGTTATTCACCTCTCTATAAAAGTATGATAGAGAGAATAATATAGAGGGTGGTTGAAAAGCTCATTTTCTATTCTATTTTACTCTCTAATATAAGAAAATAGAGAGTAAAATAGAGGTAGGCTGAAAATGGTCTTAATGAGAATTATTGGTGACAACAATTGAGAAAATACAAAACATATGTTTACTTTGTTTGGTATTTTCCATATGAAATCAAATCGGGAGTTTATCATTTCGATTGGATTCTACATAGATAAGGCTTGGGATAAACAAAAGAGTCGGCCTGAACTCCATCCCCCAAAAAGAAAACAAAATTACAGCAATCATAATACTAAAGGTTGCTATGTTTTCTCAGTGGGGAAGAGCAGCAGACTGCATATTTCCTTGTTTGTATACATCATCTCAACTACATTCTACAGCTTTTGAAGCACTCAAAGTCATGTCCCGTGCTACTTGTATCTCTGGAATGAAAGAAAGAAAGGAAGAAAGAAAATCTGGTACAAACTAACATAGCATCTGTTTCAGTTTCCCTATAGCAAGGAAGAGAACACAAACTCTCTTTGGATTGGCCATCAAAGACACCACACTTGAGACTAGAAACTCCATAACTAATGTAAAATGACCGATGATAATGAAAAGACAGTAGCTAAAAGAGGGTAAAAGGTGGATCTGGAGTTTTCCTACGCATCCAAAGCATCTCTCATGTCTTCAGGTCATCAGACATGGCTGAAGGTATACAATGCATTGCAAGGATATCAGACGTTGCCGCTTTTGCATTTGTAGTCTGCAGTACAACAATCTAAAGAAAACAACAGCATCACCTTGAGAAGTCCAGAAGGATAAAGAAACGAAAGGAGAATACAAAAGATCAGTTAGAGAGAGAACCTGATTATAATCAAGATCAAACTTCATGTACTCTTCTTTACAGGCCTCCACCATCTTAGCCAAGCTCTTCAGATTTTTTACCGGCTTGCCGTTGAAAGCAATAACCTAGAGTATATAGGATCCAATGTCAAAACATTCAGATGGACGTGAATAAGATAACAATGGCATCTTGCTAATTTGTAAACTACTGTGATCAGCTCTGTTCCAAAATACTTTCTTCTCACCTGAGTGTTTACCAGTTCTTCATAACCAATATTGATGTCAGCCACAAGCACCTAATAGGAAGTGCATAAGGCAGATCAGAATGAAACAATAGATATAACGGCTAGTAAGCTAACAGAGAGCTAGCCTGACCTGAGAAACCACAACCAGTTGTTCATCCATTGACTGTGCCATTGCGTGTAAAAGTTTGTCCAACAACTTAACCGGAGCATCAAATTCATAGTCTTTTCCATACTAAATATAAAGGAACAAAGAGTGTACCAAGATATGTAAGCCCTGAGTCATGGACAAGAGGTAATAAATAAAATATTAAGTAATTAAGTTGATCACAAACCTCGGAACGTAAATATGGAACAGAAACAGCAGAGAAGACAAAACCACCAACAATGTAGTAAGAAGGAGGTTTTCCCTTGATATGAGCTGGAATCAATCGTTTATGTGCATTAAGCTTTATTTTGAATTCTAGAGTTTTAGATTTACGGAGAACTTTCACTTGAGCATCATCTCCAGTATATTTTTGAGAAACGAGATAGCTGAAACCAATACGCTCTCCATGCCTGAACGGTACTGAAAATAAGAAAAACAAAAATCAGGAATCTATAATTTTGAAAAGAACAACAAATAAGTTCAGAAATTTACTGATTGAGAGTCCCCTGTTTGCATCACAGGAAGTCATTTATATCTGTGAGTCAAATTTATTCAGTCTCTCAGGTGTACAAGGGATTGAGTTCGTGGCTGGGCCAAATATAGGATTCATTTTTGCTTCCACAAGAAAAACATACAAAAGAACCGTTCCTCATATAGTCCGGAAAAGTCAAAATACATATACCAGATTCATACATCCATTATTCCTACCCAACCATCCCTCTTGGACGCTTAGATGATTCTTTATATGCATATCTACGCAGATTTCCCAAATCCATTATTCCCAACCAACCGAGGGGGTGCTTCTGAACCCTAGTGTGAGGAGGACTCTTAATTGGAGGATCTTGCAATACGCCAATATCTAACGCATTTATCATCACGAAAGCAAGCAACACAAAGAACAGTTTTGTATTTTCATTTTCCCATTTTCCCATCCCCCAACGACTTATTTGTTTTCTCTGAATGGCTAAATAAATTCATTAACTGAAAAGAAGAGAGAATTTGAAGAAATATGAAAGGTATTACAACTATCAATTGTGAACAATGAAATGCTTACTATAATAACAATTCTATCAAGATAAACAGACATACATGGAATGCAGTCTTCTGCATGTATAAATGAATTGCTTGAGAAAGTAGATCTAATACACTATTGAGCAATGTGTACAATACTAAATTCCACTATAAGTTAAACAGCTATCAAAATGAATATCTTCACAGGAAAGTTGGATATGTTTAACTACTAAACAATAATATCTAACTTAAAAATAAACAGATCATATGGAAGAAAAGAAAAAACTAAGCACGCCAACTAAGAGTAAAGGACAAAGCTCGAAACATATTCTAGAGTTCAATGGATAAGATGTCTAGTAA
Organism: Solanum lycopersicum; assembly: GCF_036512215.1. Classification (NCBI taxonomy): domain Eukaryota; kingdom Viridiplantae; phylum Streptophyta; class Magnoliopsida; order Solanales; family Solanaceae; genus Solanum; species Solanum lycopersicum. Next base: position 32,093,199 of record NC_090811.1, read on the forward strand.
ATAAATACTAACCTTCCTTCAACTTTTATGTTAAATCTTTTTTTCCTTTTGTTTAAAAAGGACGAACCTTTTTCTTCCTTCAACCCTTTTCTAATTGCCAGCTACCTAAATCCTAAGTTGGTCGGACTCGGTGCAGGATCCAATACGGGTGCGGATCTAGAGGTCGGATTGTTCATTAACGTTTAAGATTTGGGGATATGAATCCATGTCAGGTGTGGGGATTCGCCTAGAAAGTAATTAAAATATCAAAAAACAGAGTTATAAAACGTAAATTATGAGATATTATGTGAAGAACTTGAGGAGAATCCTGGAAGGAGATGAAAGGAAACGGAGTGACATAGAAATTTCCATACAAAAGGTATTCCATTTTCTTCAATTTCACCTTAACTTGTATATTTGATTATATAAATTATTAAAACTGTCTAGAGTTTCCTCATCAATTTGGTCAAAGTACCCAAAATTGGTTGACCAAATCGGACACGGATCCTACACCCATGTCGTGTTTACACGGTGCAAGCACCAAAAGTGAAGAGTCTAAGCAACTTAACCTAAATCACGTCGATCTGCACAATTTCTCAGCAATTTTTTTATGTTGGGAATATATTATATGAAATTAAACAGAATTTCATATTTCCTTTTCAGATAAGCATTTGAAGATAGTACACTCAAGAAAAGCAGACAACAAAAGGGATAGTGAAATATTGATGCTTCATGACTTAAATATGCTTTCTTGCTCTTGAGCAAAAAAATACACTCAACTCTAAGCACGTAAATCAAGTATGAAAACCCTAATACCAACTTGTAGGTTTGCAATCATAATTGGGTACTCAGTCTAGCACTTGCACTAGTGGGACCCCTACCTGAACATGCTACTTGAACTACTCTACACTTATCTGGTATTGTTTTCTTTGGGATATAAAGCATAATCTTAAGATCACCAATTTAGTAGTAGTAGTCTATAAGACCAGACAAACAGAACCGGCAAGCAGGAGGAGCCTTCAAACTAGGTAACATATCAGATACGGTCTTTCATACTCCATTTTATTTTACATGGCGTTAATCAACTGACACAGAGTTCAAGACAAAAAGACATAGGTTTGACTCATAGCTAAACATGTACAACAAACCCAAATGCTCCTAATATTGTGGTCATAAACATGTCATCTCATAACTATAAAGAGTGTCGTTAAGGGCAAATGGAAATTTTATTACTTCCCCCGTCCCAATTTAAGTGATGTCACTTGACTTGGTACGGAGTTTAAGAAATATGAAAAGACTTTGCAATGGTACTGCCCCTTAAATTGAGGCAGAGGGAGTATAAATAGTTTTCAAATATAAAAAGTGACAATCTTTTGGAAGGTTGTTCATACTCCCTCCATTTTATTTAAAGTTTTATCCTTCATTGATCATCTCTTTCACATACCCTTTCCTTTTTTTTTTCTTTTTTTTTCTTTTTTTTTTTTTTTTGGGGGGGGGGGGGGGGCTACTTCATCACAATCCTCCCTAAACCCTAAACCATACACCAGAAAAGATAAATTCCGGACTAAAATATAAGCTAACAGATCAGTGGAAGCACATTGATAATTTGGGATGAAATCAGTGTTACCTGTTCCGTCATTCGCTATATCAACCCCATCAAAGCTAAGGATAACATCTGAAGGCTTTAGAACATTGGATTCTGGGGCCGTAGGCTCAACTCTTCGGATACGAACACCCTTCTGATTATGTGCCATACCCATCGACAAGCGGAGGTCAGGATTTTCCATTTTTTGCCATTCAATCCCAATGATAGGAAATCCTACAATGTAATAGATGTCCAGATAAAAACAAGTTTCCACTTTATCACTTTAATCAAGTTGAAAATGCTATTAGAATTTTCAAGTACCTGTGTATGCTCCATTCTTCTCATAATCTTGAATGAAATGCATAATTACTGGTGTTGGTATGACATAACCAATGTTCTCGGCATCTTCATGTTTAAGGGATTGAAATGCAATACCTACACACTTCCCCTTATCATTGAATGCAGGTCCACCAGAATTTCCAGAATTGATGGCAGCATCTATCTGCATAATAATTTTTTATGTTGTTAAAAAGTCCATTTAAATGCAGTCACATTATTTTTCGAGGGATATTAAAAACACAGCAACCAAATAACAGAAATAAAGACCTGTATGATATATTAAAGAAAGTATACGACAGAAAGGAAGAAACTTCTAAACATCACCTGCAATCCGAGGAGCTCGGTTGACACATGAACATAAGATAGTATCTCGATACGCGAGACAACACCACTAGTCACAGAGATTGTATCTCCTCCTATAGGGTATCCAACAACAGTTACAGCATCTTGCAGTGCAGGCAGATCCCCAAACTCAAGAGGTGACACTCCTTCCCAGAACTCATCATCATTCACAGTTAACATTGCTGTTTCATAATAACAACAGAAAAGTTAACTTAAGAACTCTTCGGTACCAAATCCTAACACTAAAATGATGCAAGTAAGTACATATTTTGGAACTGACAAACCTAAAGTCTGTCTAAAAAACACAATGGTCATCAAGATATTTTGAATTTGAAGCTTATGCAATAATAGCTAAATCAAAATTGAAAATTATGGAACATACCAATATCGCATTCCGTTCCAATGGAAAGTACGGTAGCCAAGTATTTGGTATCAGAACCACGTTTCTTGAGCTTAACCTGAGTATGGTGCTCCACGGAGTGGGCATTCGTGAGCACCCTCCTTCCACCAATGATAAACCCACTACTACTGGAGCTATATTGTCTCTTCCTCTGCCAAGGAAGCGAGAAATTAGGCTCTGTATGGACGCAGAACACCTTGACCACTGCATCCATAGACGGAGCCGCCTTGGCTGCTGCTGCTACCGCAGCCAAATCCGCCCCATGCCTCAAGTCGCCACTCAATACAGTGGTAATATCGCCGTTGTGTTCAGCGAACCTATGACCTCGTCTCTCTGGAGAGGCCGCAATATCCCTGTCTACTTCTTCATCATGTTTTCCACCTTTCTTAGGGCGTCCACGGCCGCGTCGATGAGTTGGTGGGTCACCGTTGGTGATGGCAGTTTCGACAGGGGTTGCAGATAGTACGCCGTCATCGAGGGCTTCTTTGGAAGAAATACCAGGGGCGTCGGTGGAGTTGTCCACCACATTTTTAGGTTTCCGGCCTCTTTTTCTCTTGAGGTCTGCCATTGAAACGGAAAATCAAGAAAGCAGAGAGAGAGAGCAGTTCGAAATTTGACAGAAGAATTTCAAAATTGGAAATGAAAATGAAAAGGAAGCAATTTGCCTTAATGAGTAATGTAATACACCCCAAAATTACACTTTTGCCCAAAATTAATTTCAGCCCAATTTGTAAGGATTTGAAATGAGCCCAATGAGTTCCATTTCAATTGGCTAATTCACTTGAGGGCATACTTTTATGGGGGGGGGGAAAAACAAACTAAAAGTATACAAATATAGTACGGGAAAATGCAAAATACATTCTCAAACATATGTTCGAAATTTTATATACACATTTATATTATATTAAAGGTCTTATTACATTTTGAAAATATTTTATAAATAATTTTTTACCCTTTTTCGACCTACGTGGCACTAAATTGAAAAAAAAAAGTCAACCAGCATTGGATCTACAAGATAATGTCACATAGATCGAAAAGGGGTGAAAATTATTAATAATATAAGTTAAGGAGGGATAGTATAGTATAACTGTGTTAGGTCGTTAATAAAATCAGTTTTCTTGATTGAATTTGGGTTGATTAGAAGATTTAATTACTTTGTTAAATTTGGAATTAGAATAATTGGTAGTCGGGTCTCAATTTTCAAATTAGGATTGTATATGATGGTGTATTGGTATTGTAAAAATTACTTTGTCAATAAACACTAAATTTGTAATGATTTGTTTGTGTTTGTTGTGGTGTAACTGTGATGGTATTAAAAAAATTAAGTATACAAATATAGTACCTTAATAATTACAATATAATAATAGTTTTAACTTTCACCAACATATTAATTTTTTAAAACATAGAAATTAATATTTAAAAAGAAAAAAATCAAAATTATGGTATTAATATGCAACAACTATGTGTGATAAATCATCATTGAATTTTAGTTCAAAATATTACTCCAATCCCATTAATAATATATATGATGGTGTATTTTATGTTGTTAAAAACACTAGTTTTCGTGATTGAATTTGGGTTGATTAGAAGGTTAATTACTTCATTAAATTGGGAATTGGAATAATTAGTAGTTGGGTGTCAATTTCCAAATTAGGAATTTATATAATAGGTATACTTGTAGTGTAATTACGTTGTTATTAATCATTGAATTCGTAATAGTTTGTTTGTATTTGTTGTGGTGTAATTGTGATTGTATTTACTTGATTGTAAAATTAAATTTGTGATTTTATTTTTGTTGATGCATTGGTGAAATTGATATAGTATGTATTTTAATTCGTGTATAAATATCAAAATTTGGTGAATATTGATTGTATTGATAGATGATTAATTGTTGTATTTGGTGTAGGTGATTTGGTGTATTGATAGTGTATGTAGATTGTTAATCAACGCAAATTTTGTTTTTGACTTTTTGTTTATGATTTGGTGTATTTATTTCTTTTATGATGTATATAAACACTATAACGTTTTGGTTCATCTATTGTATATTAGATAGTGTATTTTCTAGTGTAATTACGTATATAAACACCAACTGACGTTTTTTATTTTTTGGTTTATCTATTGGTATATTAAATAGCGTAATATAATTTTATATGATTGACAGTATATTTTGTTGTGTAAGTTAAATATATAAATACCAATTAATGTGTCATTTTTGGGTTCATCTATAGCTATTTTAGATGGTATATGTGATATATGTTATGATATATAAACACCAACGTGTTAATTTTTTGGTTCATATATTTGTGTATTACATAATTTATTTTTTGATGTAATTGATATATATAAACACCAACTTTTTGGTGATTAATCGATATATATAGTAGAGAAAATGGTGCATATAAAAAAAATATTAATTTAAACTAAATGTTATAACACAGTGTCATTTAATTTTTATTTGCAATAACTTTTTGTCATTGGTCTCTTTTCCCTGAATCTCGCTCGTCTCTCTCACTTATACACTTATAATTATATAACAATAATTTTCTTTTGCTTAGTTCTCTTTTGTCTTTTTGTCTTTCTCGCTTTATATAAACACAAATATATACAAAATACAATGTATAATTTGTGTTTATATAAAGTAAGAGAGATTAATTGATATACAAATACAAATATTTTAATTCAATCAATTGTATATAAATTTATAATTTGTGTAGATATATACAAATCAGATTAGCTCAAATAGCAAAATTGTAGTCATAAAGTGCTGATATAATTTTTATGTTTTGTTATTCTTAATATTTGCTAATTTCAAGTTGAGAATCTAGCTTTGTATTGATTCCATAATGGATGATTTGATTTGCCTTCGATAAAGGATGAATTGTTGATCCTTTTGATAAAGAATGAATTTGTGATCCCTTTGATAAACGATGGATTGATGATCCCTTTGATAAAAGGATGAATTATGAACCCTTTGATAAAAGGATGAATTGTGAATCCTTTTTATAAGGATTACAAGAATATACAATTTAAGATTTTAATTAACAATATATGTCTATACTCCTTTTTATTTACGAAACTAAGTTTTTAATTATAAACATGACAAAATATTTAATTTTTGACTTTTTAAGAAATTAATATTTGATCTATTTCCTTTTTTTGGGGGGTTATGTGTTAAACTTAGGAAAATGATAAGTATTGTTTACTTTTAATTTTTTTAACTATAATTTACACTTTTATATTATTTTTTTGCCCACGTGTTTGATTTTTTTAAATTTTTTTTTATTTATATTTTAGTGTTTTGATTCTTTGCTTTTTAACTTCTTTTATATATATATATATATATATATATATATATATATATATATATATATATCTTAGTATCCGAATTACTCCTATTTTTTAGGGTGATTGTGCTATTTATTATACTATTTATTAAATGTAGTCTTCTTTCACCTCTTTAACATTGTTTTTACACTTAATTTTTTATTTTATTGTGAAAAAAAAAATTCGTTACTTTTTTAACCAAATGTTTTGTCAATTCACATCTATGAGCGAGGATTCCTCTATCTCTTGCTCGCTTCGATCGGACTCTGACAGCTTAGGGAAGAATGATGGGTCGCTAACAAGGCCCCTAAATGACCGCTCAGAAGGCCTACCTGTTTTTTTTCCCAATCTGTCACTTGCTCGTCCCTCTCTCATGAAAATGGTCTCTCCTCTCCTCTCGCTGTCAGGTTTGGTTTTTGTTCCAGGTTGGATCTCACTGTTTTATTATTGATTGTCCCATGGTTAGAATACGCTTTTTTTTCTATATTGTACTACTTAAATAATCATCTAAATCTAGAAAGTTTTAGAAACTTGCATATTATGAAGATTTTTATACAACTTTGGTGTTAAGTCTTATATAATGTGTTAAAATTATTTTACATCTCAATATATATCATAATCTACCAAATTTGTGTAAAAGAAATAAGTCTACCTTATAATATATAAAAAAATGTACCATATAATAAAACTAACATTGTACCATATAATACACCAACAATTATAAAATTTTACTCAATTTTAGTTGATATCGTGTCATTTTTATTTTTCAAAATGTCATTTTATACCACAAGGGAAACCAACACAAATAGTAGACTACGTATAATTCATATTCATATGAATAAATATGATTCTTAAATATTTTTTTTAATAAACAACAAATTAAATTCATATCCGCTAATATCATTCAATTGGATTATGAAAAAAGTGTTATAAATGACATTAATTTAGTTAAGGTAGATCTTTGATATTTCAATCATAATCTAGGGGAGTACTTATACGTTTTTCCTTAATATTTTGTTATTATCAAATGTAACAAATTCAAATCTACGAAAAAAAATGTTGCTGACATTTCTAAAAGAGTTGTAAAACATTGTAATGTTATAACATGTTAATTTTAGCGATTAACAACTAACAAAATTTTAATTTCTTAAGTTGAAAACTTACTAAGCCTATTGTTTGAAATGCTTTTTACAAAATATGTAGAATGGGGTGGGGGTGTGGGGAGGCGGGTTTTTGCGGGACAGATTGAAAATCATAAAATATGTTATGTGAAGCGGAGCGAGGCGTGTTGAGATCTTAGCGTGACTATGTATATGTGAACAAGTATATAAATGAGAACTCGTAAATTGTATGTATTTAATAGTATAGCGACAATATATGACTAATAATGTTTATTTCCTTTTTCGAACATTAAATACTAACAAAGTTTATCGTGAAAATGTATAAGTACCTCTAATTTATATTCAAAATTTAAGAGACATATTTATACTATTCTAAAATTCTATTATCCCTGAACTTATAAATAATTTTAACTTATAAATAATTTTTTATCTCTTTTCGACCTATGTGACATTATCAACTAGATAACTCGGAAAAATTATCAACATGCGCTAGCCTCACAAGATAGTGTCACGTAGGCCGAAAAGAGATAAAAATTTATTTATAAAATAAGTTTGAAAAGGTAATAGAACTTTTATATAGTATAAATGTGTCTCTAAAATTTTAAACATTGGTTGAAGATACTTATGCATATTCTCATATTTATTTATTTATGTAATCCAATTACTCGATGATCTAGACTCTAGAGGCTTTGTTCAAATGTTGCGATGTAAATTTCGAGAAAATAGAGTTTCCTCAAAGTATTTTTTCAATTTTGTTGTACAGTGAAATAAACTTTAATAAAAGATCATGATCACAAAAGAGATAATTTTAATAAAATTTCATTAAAAAAAATGTCGTTCTTAATACAAAAAAAAATGTTAAATTAAAAACTGAAAGGTCCTACCGGGAGTCGAACCCAGGTCGCTGGATTCAAAGTCCAGAGTGCTAACCACTACACCATAGAACCTTATACGTGTTAAGAAAAGCAATGTAATTATTGTACTAATCAACATTTTAAATAGGCACCTAATGAGGTGTACCATTTGTATTTACAACCATAATGCAATCGCTTAAGTCTTAACCCATGAGTTGAACCAAATACGAAATAATAATATAAATTTCATTACGTAGACAATGAAGTCCACAAAATTAAAAAAAATAAAATAAAATATATCGTAATTAGTGTAGTATTTTAT